>NW_003547409.1:14355-19379 GCF_000090795.2 Amphimedon queenslandica | reverse complement strand
ATTCTGTGGTTGGGCTACCCAACTTTGGTCTGTATGATTTAACAAATCCCAAGTTTAGGGCATTACACCATGCTTTTTGAGTAGCAGCATTGGGGGGATGGTATTTTAAATTACTAGCTCTTGTACTCATTCCTGTCATCACACAATCATCACTATCATCATTATTATTATTATTAGTGATAACAGTAGGTGGTTTTTTGGGGCAATTAGCTTTATCGTTGTTCTTACTGTCTGATGGCCTACTTCTCTTATCACGAGCTACCTTTGGTGGTGGCATATTTTTTTGATTTTTTGCTTGTGGCTCATCAATAGTTCCAGTAAGTGTACGCTTTCTACTGCCACAATCTGTAGGAATGGCATATTGTGGGAGGTCTGGCCTGTACAATTGTCTCAACCTGTTTATTTCTTTTATGCTACAAGAGGAAACCATCAATGATTTGGGGTTGAAACATGTCAAATGGACACCAGACAGTGTTCGTACTCGTGATAGAGCAACGTAAGCCATTCCTGCACTAAATACGTTTTCAGACAGATCAATGATTGCATTATCTAGTGACAGTCCCTGGCATTTGTGTATGGTAACAGCAAAAGCTAATATCAAAGGAAACTGGCTTCTATACACAAAGACATTTTTCATTACCATAAACTTTCTTTTCACTTTTTCAATCTCACAAGGATCAGTTATTCTATCAAAATTAACTGTTATGCGTGTTTCTGAAATGGCCTGCACTGTACCAAGTGCTCCATTCACTAATCCCTTTTCAACATTTACATTGCAACGCAACATTACTCTAGCCCCCACAGCCAATTTTAATTTGGCTTCTAAACCACCAGTATTGTTAATATCTTTATTTAATTCTTTTAACTTTTTCTCAACCTTTTTTTCTAAATCATCATCATCTTTCTTTCTACGTACATGTATGTTGCCAGTACCATCAATTAAATTTGTGGCTCTTATTTTCACGGTTGGACTTGGTAGATTAGCCAGCATTGTTTCATTAAATTCTTTGCACATGTCTACTTTTGGAAACAGGCAAACTGGGGCGTTACCACCCTGTTGTAATATTTTAAATTTTTTCTCAATGGGCGTCGAAAATACCCTTTCGGAAAGTGTAGCGAGAGTCTTATCGTCTGGAAAGCCACGTCTCACTTTGTCCAACATTTCCGAAAATTTCTGGTCTGTTTTTTGTCTTTCATTTATTGTCAATTCGTCATAGGTGACAGTATCACGCCATATGTTCACTGCACCCATACTACCAAGTCTGTATTTCAGTGTTGATGCTGTTACTTTGTCAAACACTGGTTGTCCACAAACTGGTGGCAATTGAAGGATGTCACCAACAAAGAGGACATTCTTGCCACCAAACCATTCGTCTGATTCGAACAAGTCATTCATTCTCATGTGTATGTAAGTGAGATTGAGGCTAGAAACCATGGACACTTCATCAATGATTACCATTTTCAGATCCTGAAGCTCGGTTTTCATTACTTTGTGACTAGCCTTTGGTATTGACCAGTATGAGGCACACTGTCCATTGTGTTCTATTGGCAGCTGAAACAGTCTGTGTGCTGTCACACCTCCCACATTGTAAGCTGCCAATCCTGTTGGAGCACAAACTGCACATGTCTGTTTGGTCAGTGTTGACCAGAGGCTTTTCACTAGTGCTTTAATTGCCTCAATAAGAAAAGATTTACCGGTGCCACCTACACCACTGATGAACATGTGCAACGGTTTTACACTTTCTGATTGCTCCTTCTCTTGTTTCGATTTATTTTCGTATTCAATTTGCCTCAAGAGATGAACTTTTACGTGATCAAAGATGCGTTTTTGGTCTACATTTAGCATCGATTCTCTCTCTTGCAGAGTGAGACCAGATCCAGTGTCCATATCTCTCACGTCATTCATTGCATCTTTAATCTGTCCCATCAGTTGTGGATCGTCGTCTTCCACATCATTTTCCTCTTCTCTGTTTGCTGCTCTGGCATCTTGTATGTCTTTTAATTTCTCTCTACATTTGAGCAACTTTCTGAATTTCTCATTTGCTTCGACACACCTTTCGTGGTTGACAATGTGGCGATCGAATGCTTCTTGGACAGTTTCACCATCATGAACTAATTCATCCTCATTTCTAAACGGCACGAAAAGGAGAATGATGGCATAATAGAAACTGTCTCTCTGATTTTCTTTATAGACATCGAAATCAATAAAGTTAGGAAGGCGCTCTTTCTGTAGTGGTCTATAGATTCGTTCGCCATTTTTATCTTTGCCCTTGTAAGTGAGTTTGGCTACAAAGTCATAAAGGCAATATTCTTCATGTTCTTGGGCTCTGTTTGGATAAAAGTGAGTGACAAGGCCCTCCCCATAAAAGTCTTCAGTTGATGGATCGTTTGCTGCTATTTCTTCAACTTCACTGAGTTTCTTTGTTAAATTTCGCTTTCTTTTATGCGGCATTTCTACATCGATCCATGATACTTCTCTCGATTTTCTACAAAGTGGCTCACCGAGTAATATATCACATGTTTCGTATAGTCCAATGGGTCGGCTGTCGAGACATCTTATGCCGATTCTAAACAATTTACTGTAGATGCCTCTATCATCTAAGATGTCTTGCCACAGATCCTGCATGTGACCTCTTTCTGCCTTTGTCACGTAGCCACTCACATAATCGGCCAGAGCAAGAGAACACTCACTGGTAAAGGATACATCGATATTAGCCTTCCATAATAATAGAAGCAGAGGATTGTAATCATTGACTCTCACTTCTTCCTCGCTCCGTTTAAGGTGATATATCCTTTTCTCTGCTTTCATGCTTTGTTGGACATTTTTCAGTACAGTTTCTTCGGAAACTGGGCGAGGAAATCCAAATTTGCACTTTGTAACAAATACGTTTTTGCTAAACTTTCTCTTTTTCTTACAGTAATTGCTGCACTTGTGTAACTGGTACCTCGTAACAATTTCGTGTAGCTGTGGACAGGTATCTTTATTTGGTATGTTACAAGTTACTCTTTCGTCTATAAATCTGACGACATCTTCGGCTCTACTCTCACCGACAACTGGAGCATTGGCTATCCAGATTAAACAGTGATAGTGAGGAGCTCCTCTGGCCTGGTACTCTTTCTTGTAATAAAACTCGCTAACCGGGCCCAAAACCTGTCCCTTGATTAATACTTTATTAAACATTTCGTTAAACTTTAGAGAAAACTGTCTCGATACAGACACGGGATCTTCTGTGCAGAGTTTGCCAGTGTTATATGACGGTGGGACAGTGTTTACTTTGTGCAAGTACTCTCTAATGTCTTCAGAGGTATATTCTGCACAGCTAAAAGTGAGAAAGAAAGTGGGAGACCCAAACTCTGCTATCATGCGTTTCACTTCACTTCTTCTCAGGTACCAGTATTGGTTTGAGCCACGAACAGTGTTCATCATGGTACAGAGCCTCTTTTCAAGAAGTTCTCCATTCGTTTTGACTTGGTCTACGAACTGTGCAGCAGTCATGGAGGGACCTTTCACTGTATTGAGCAGTTTGAATATGCCACCCTTCAACTCCTTGATCTGTTTGATTCTGAGATAGTAGAAGAGGTAAGAGTGGCACAATCGATATCGAGAGTCTTCGCTCAAAATTCGAGACTTTATGTATTCGGCTAAATTTAGATTCACTGGCCTTGGATGATACTCTCCAAACCTCCCAGTTGGAAACAGAGTTGGAAAGCACATGACATCCAAGTGCATCTGTCTGTTATCGAGTGGGTCTTCCCTGACATGAGTCATCTTGTATTGCTGGATGTCGCTCCCCTTGTTTAAATTCGAATTCATGTTCTGAATCGTGTAAGACTGGAAGCCTAGAATGTCCTCATCGGTTGCTTCCTCCACCATAGTACTGGTAGCACTGTTGGCTGTTTCGACGACTTTTTTTGCTACATCATCTAAAGATTCGTCGTCAAGATTTCCATAAAGCCAGTTGATGTCTTTCAGTTTCTCATAAGCAGCTTGCACTTTGTCGACATCAACTAAAGTGCGCCAGATTTTATTAGTTTTTGTAGCTTCACTGTTTAAAATGACGTGCAATTCGGGATTTGGCAGATTTTTCGGTCTAAAGTCTTCTGCTTTACTTAAAGTTTTCATTGTTTTTTCAACTGGCAATGGGAGATAAAACACTGTCCCTTTGCATGCTTTTAAAGAGTTGTATATTGGGACTTTAGCAGTGTAAGTTCCCAGTCTAACAACAGTTTGGAAGCATTTTGCTAGTTGAATTAACTGAGTACTAAAGGCGTCTAGGCCTTTAAGCTCGTCTGGCAAAGGCTCACTCTGCAAACCATTTAATACACATCTGTTAGGAATTCTATTATTTTTTATTGTAGGCTTGCAATTTTTACACATTAAAAGCTGTTTGCTGCTAAAATTTGGATCATAATCGGTGAGGAAGGCTTCCAATTGTCTCCAAACCTCACTCTCTTTGTCCTTATCAAAAACTTTGGCCAGATTGCTACGTCTCATTAATCTTCTACAGCTACAACAAACATGCTCATTTTGATCACTGATTTCCTTTTGGAACTCAGCTATCATGTTAACATTTTCTCTAAGTAGCTTCACTTCTAAGTCTGGATCCCTTAAATTTATGTCGCTATCACTCTCGTCATATCTAGATGAGAAAATTTGGGCGACATCACTCTTTTCGTTGTTTGGATCAGACTCGGTTGCAATTTTAATCAAAGCATCCACATCTCCTTCACTTAATGCTTGATCTATTAGATTCACAGCTTCATCGTAATTTCTGGCTTGATAAACATTACGCAGAAAAGTGCGTAGCATTGGATAGTGAGGAGAAGCAGCTCTCAGTATTCTTAGCTTGCTTTTACATGTACTGTCATCCTCATAACAAGTCAATGGATGACCATTCTTTTGTGGATCATGCTCATTTGGGCAACCTATATCTACGTTTCTCAAAATTTTTCTAAATTCCTTAGCAGGTTTACTGAATGCTTCTTTTAAATCTTTGATTGTTTCGATTTGAAAATCTGTCAGT
>NW_003547409.1:8046-12038 GCF_000090795.2 Amphimedon queenslandica | reverse complement strand
ACCTGTATAAAACATCATGCGTCAATAAAGAAAACAATAATTTTACCTACCTTGACTTACATTTTTAAATTTTCCATCCGATTAATTAGAGCTGCAGATCTGAGCATGCGTGACCACACCCAAATTTTTGGAGCACATGCTTCTTTAATTACCAAAATGGCGGCATGCAGCTAAGATGGCTCGATCCAGCAGTCATAGTATCACTTTTTCCTTTCTTGAAGAATGATCTGATGGGACATGGACCTGCGCATAGACTTTTGGAGTAGATTGGTGTAAGAATTATCCTTGTAGCATCAACTGATACCAAGATACACACCGACAACTGGATTGACAGGACTTGATGATGATGAAGATGATGAAGATGAAAAAAGGTGGCTGAACAAAACGGCCGGTTCGCCGATTTTTGACTTTTCGCTTAGACAAGGTCTAGAGCCACGCTAGTTGTACCATTGGAGTCCTCTGGTCAAGATAAGGTCCTCTATAAAGTCTGGTAAGCATAGGAGCTCGTTTTCCCGGTATAGCAAGGCTGCAAAAGTCGTGGCAGCCATTTTGTTTGGGGGTGAATCCTACTTAGTAACGCTACCGCGTTACTAATAGTACAGGGACTTTTATCCAATTTTGGAGTAACTTTTAAAATTTATAAAAAAATTTAATTTTGATCGGAATCAGCTCAAACTTTCTACACAACATAAGAACATGTATATGTATCAGGAAATGTAATAAAATTGGAGAAATTTTCACTTTTATTTTTTGGCGAAATTTGGCCCGTGACCCTGTACTATAGTACAGGGACTTTTACCCAATTTTGGAGTAACTTTAACCTTTTTGTAAAAAATCTAATTTTCATTGGAATCAGCTCAAACTTTCTACGCAACATAAGAACATGTATAAGCATACTAGAGGGATTTTTGCCTAATTTCTGAACAACTTTAAAATTCCATCTGACCTGCATGTACAGTACATGTACAATGTACATTGGTTGCTGGTGCTTGTTAATCAGTGACATATCTCCTTGAATAAACTGGTTTAGTAAACAGGTTGAGTCAGCACTACTCCACCTACTATGTGATGTACACTAGTGACTATAACTGATCTTATGCCAAAATAGCATTAATGAATATAATAGTATTGATCCAGTTACAATTAGTGCTGAAACGAATAGTATTTTCCACTATTCAAATAATTGGCAGCTAAACGAACGAATATTTGAATAATTAAACTGTTATTGCTGAATGATTATAAACTACCTTTTTGGTGTTAAACTTTTCAAAATGATGCCAAACAGAGCTTCTTAGAGATTGAGAACCACTTTCCCTGGCCACAGCATCAGTATTTAGCAAGTTGGTAAGTAAACAGACCAAGAAACAGACTAAGAAAGCAGCCTGTGCAGGTGACATGTGGTGGGCGTGGTCGTTAATTATTGCAATAACCATTAATAATTTTATTAGGCAAATAGTTTGAATAGCAAAAAAACTATTTGAATATTGCTTTAACGAACAAATATTTGAATATCTCACTATTCATTTCAGCCCTAGTTACAATGTAATACCCTCCCTCTCTCTCTCTCTCCCCTCCCTCTCTCCCTCTCTCTCCCTCCCTCTCTCTCTCCCCCCCTCTCTCTCTCTCTCCCTCCCTCTCTCTCTCTCCCCCCCTCTCTCTCTCTCCCTCCCTCTCTCTCTCCCCCCTCTCTCTTTCTCTCTCCCTCCCTCTCTCTCTCTCTCCCCCCCCTCTCTCTTTCTCTCTCCCTCTCTCTCTCTCTCTCTCCCCCCTCTCTCTCCAGGTCTCGTCCCTGTACTTCCAGTCAGTTGTTTCATTTTGGTTGGATACTCTACATTCACATTAAAAGTTAGTTTTATTTCAATCGTCATTTAAAACGACGGCAAGAAAATAAGAATTTTGCCATTTAAAAAACTTTGACTTTCCTTGAGTAAACCTGTACATGTACATGAACTGTATTGTTTAAATACATTTCAGGCCTGACCAAACAATGAGATCAGTTCATCTTTTAAACCTTTTGAGCAACAACATGTAATCTTGTGTATGTGTACATATACTGTATAGTGGTTATAATTCACTGGAAATAAATTTCGCTAATTTCACGTTTTCATTAAATTTGCAACATTGAATTCTACAAAAGAGGTGTGGCACACTAGGAAAAATGGCTGTAGAAGATAAGATTTGCGAAATTTATTTCTACCATCAAAATAAAACCTCTATACGGAACAATTTTCTCTCTCCTCTCTCCCTCTCCCTCTCTCTCTCTCTCTCTCCCTCTCCCTCTCTCTCTCCCTCTCTCCCTCTCTCTCTCCCTCTCTCTCTCTCTCTCTCTCTCTCTCCTCCATTATCTATACAGATCAGTTCCCACTCATAAGTGATGATTTGGTTAATTCTCATTATTTATTATTATGTTGTATTGACATGTTATGTGCAGCTGCTGTCATCGGAAAAAGACACGATCTATTGCGCAATGACTTCACACCTCCCTCTCTCCCGGCAGTCACACCTGATTGTGACTCCGCCCCCTCGTTAATAATTGACGACTATCCTACTATACTGCCAGAACTATGCAGGCAATTTTCAGGTTTGAATAAATTGATAATAAATATAAATGTATTATTTATTAATAATGTGATAATTATTACATTATGCAGTTTATTTTTTACGAAGTAATTTTTATGCATACTTATATGTCAGGGCGTAACAAGGGGGAGTCCCTTTATGTTTTTTAATTAATTGATAATTTTAATATACATGTACATGTATTAAATATAACCTAATTGCTTGCAATGAAAGTCACAAGAAATGAAATGAGTAAAATACAATAGTGGTTTATAAGGCTGAACTATACTGTCCATCAGTGTTAGGGATTTCTTTAGCAGCAAGTATAGGTTAAGAAAGAAGATATGAATGTCTTCTTTGTTGATGTAAGGATCCTGATACTGTTCAATGGCATAGTATATACATGTATAAGCTTAACTGAAATGCAGTAACTCTTTTCTCAAGGGTTTAGGAAAGAAAATGAAGGGTTCATGTACTGCACTGGTTGCTATGGTGATGCCAGGAATCATTATAACTTCCTTTAGTCATAAGATCTTTTTACATGTACCGTAAATCCTTAAATAGAAGCCGCATTCGAATAAACGCCGGGGTAGCAATACAATTTAACTATAAATACGCAACACTAACCCAGGAGTGCCTCAGTAGTCCAGTGGATAATGCCTGAAGTTCTAAAAGTCAAAAGCATGAGGTCATGGGTTTGAATCTTGCTCTGGGCCTAAGTTTTTTTATTTTTTATATATTTTTCCGAGGTCCAAATACCATTTTATGAAATAGACGCCCGGGCTTTTATTTAAGGAAGTGCGGTACATTAAATTACATACATGTACATTCATCAGGTAATAAGGTTCATGTACATGTACATTGGGTGCAGTGGGTGCTATAGTAAAGCCAGGATTGATTATGTACTATCATAACTTCCTTTAGTCACAAGATCTTTGAATATATTTAAGGTATCACCCACTTTTTGTGTCTAGCTGACCTCCTTCCATCTTCTTCATTTTCTTATCTTTCGTTCTTGCTCTATCTTCATTTACCGTCTTCTACCTTTATCTCTCTTCATTTTTCATTCTTGCTTTACGTACACAATTTATTCTTTTCTTGAAATGGCAACCAAACCATCTTCTGGTCTCAGACTCAAACTGGAGGAACAGCTCACCTGTCCTGTGTGTCTTGACCACTATACCAACCCTAAGACTTTACCTTGTCTACATTCATTCTGTGAGCACTGTCTGGAGGGATTACCTCTGGATAAGAAGAATGAGACCTATTACCTCTCTTGTCCCACTTGTCGTCATTGTACAGAGTTACTAGAAGAAGGATCAGGAGCCTTTCCTGTAGCATTCCACCTCAACGACCTCAAAGAGATGTACAGTCTAACAAAGAAGACAGCAGTTTTGCCAAATCCTCAAGAGGCCACATGTAGTGATCATGGG
>NW_003547409.1:3709-8036 GCF_000090795.2 Amphimedon queenslandica | reverse complement strand
CTCAACGACCTCAAAGAGATGTACAGTCTAACAAAGAAGACAGCAGATTTATCAAATCCTCAAGAGGCCACATGTAGTGATCATGGAAAGCCTTTGGAGCTATTCTGTGAAACATGTGATACAGTAATCTGTGTTACCTGCTCAGTTCGTAATCACAAACATCATGAATATGACTTAATCACTGACAGTTATACTAAACACTGTCAAAAGTTAAGAGAATGTCTATCACCAGTTGAGGGAAAGAAGGAAGCACTCAAGAAGGTCCTGTCTGCTCTAGCAGAGAGAGAGGGTGAGATCAGAGAGAGAGGAGAAGGAGTCTTAGAAGAAATACATGAAATGGTAGAGGAAAAGATTGGTGTTCTTCGTCAGTCAGAGAGGAAACTGACTGAGCAGGCAAAGAGGGTCACTGATGATAAACTAAAGGTGCTGTCAGAGCAAATGAAATCAGCAGAAATGAGTTTGAATCTTCTGGAGGATGTTAAGAATGATGTGGAAGAGAGTCTGAAGACAGGCAGTCCTCAACAAGTCCTGAGGTGTAAGAAATAGATGATGGAGCGTATGAGTGAAGTTACTGGAGGGATCAATGTGGAGGAGTTACATCCAAAGGAAAAGGCCGACTTTTTATTGAGTAAAGATATCAAATCGCTACATCACATTGGAGATATTATCATACCATCACAATATAGAGTAAAGAAGATTGATCATAATACACCTTCTGGCAAAGCAGTTTCATTTTCACTATCAATGGAGGCACCAGATTCATCTGTTTTGTGTGTTCCCCTCTCTTCTCTGAGGTGTAGTCTAGTACCAGTTGGTAAAGGTGATGAACTCATTCACACTACAGTCACTACCACCAGCACTGATCCTGGAGTGTATAGGATACAGTGTAACCCTTCAACACGTGGTACTCATACAGTAAAAGTGCAAGTATATGATGTACACCTTGAGGATACCTCACTATTCATCCCTTTCAATCCTTACCTTGATAACATCACTCCAGTACGTACTATAACTGAGCTTAAGGGTCCCTCTGGAGTTGCTGTAAGTAACGATAATCATGTTATAATAACTGAGACTAATGGTGACTGTGTAACAATACTGGATAGAGAAGGAAAGAAAGTAAAATCATTAGGAGGGGAAGGAGGAAGTGGTAATGTCAAGTTTTCACATCCTCGTGGTGTAGCCATTACTCCAGACAAATTCATTCTTGTATCTGATAATCACAGGATCCAGAAGATAAGCATGAATGGCTACCGTAAAGCATCAGTTGGTAAGAAGGGCAGTGGACCACTACAATTCAAGTGGCCTGATGGTATAGCCATTTCTCTTATAACAGGACAGGTTTATATTGCTGATAGTAATAATGATTGTATACAAGTCTTGAATCCTGATCTAACCTTCTCTCATTCATTTGGTAGTAGAGGATCAGCTAATGGACAGTTTAAGTATCCATATGGCATTGCTATTGACAGTCAAGGATTAGTGTATGTTACTGATAGTGATAATCATCGCATTCAGAAGTTCTCTCCTGATGGAAAGTTTGTGGGTCAGTTTGGTACTAAAGGATCTGGTCCTGGACAGCTTAATTATCCAGCAGGTATAACAATAGACACTGCAGCTACTGGTCTAGTGTATGTTAGTGAAGCATGGAATCATCATATATCAGTCTTCACTAGTGATGGTGTGTTTGTTAGGAAGTTTGGAAGTTATGGCAGTAATATTGATCAGTTCAGTAATCCTTTTGGATTAGCATTTGATAAAGATGGATTATTGTATGTTTGTGATTTTTTAAATAATCGACTTGTTGTTTATTAAAATGATTATTGTATTTTCACATTCCAATATTATTATAATTATAATTGACATTACTATTGCCCAGTGATTTCGGTGTCATTAAAACTATGTTGTATTAAAATTATGTTGAGTTGTAATTCACAATAATTACATTACATGACTCCACCCTCTGTCACGCCCTAACATACGTATACATAATGCAGACCTGGAGTCAATTACGTATTCAATTACACTCCTTTTGTAAAAATAGGCTCAATCACAGTTACAGCAACAACATACTTTGCAGTGCTTACACTGTGCCTTAAAATTTACATCAAGTAGTTATTTTACATTAAGAACATTTCTATGTGTATCTGTACATTCTGTACAGATACAAATATAACTGATATTTCAATTACATAAGTTGAAGCCTAATTACAATTACAATTACGTAATTGTAATTGACCCCAGGTCTGAGGTCATAATGTAGGTGATACTGCTACTACTATTATTATTATTATTATCATTATTATTATTATTATTATTATTATTATTATTATTATTATTATTATCATCTCCTCCAGTGATAGAGAGGGAGTGTCTGGTAGTGAGAGACTATTACTGGTGGCCTTCAGTGAGACGTCTCTTTGAGTCTCAGGTACTCATTGGTACTTCATTAAGAGGAACCCACAAACTCAGTTCTCACGATCTACTCACATTCATAATACAATCAGCAACCTTTCAAACTAATTAGTGAGTGGGCGGGGCAAAGTGGGTGGAGCAAGAGAGGAGTGAATTTATTTTTTAAGAAAATTGTTTTATTTCTTATCTGTTGCCTACAATTATGTACTTGTAATTCTAGCAAAGTCTAGTACAGACTAGCCTCTATATAATGGACACTTTGAAAGTGTCTCTGTTATACAGAGGTGTCCTTTATGTGGAGGTTATTTTATACATTAAGGAATGTAATTGGTACACTAGGTGCTGTCCGTTAAATGGAGGTGTATGCTATAGAGAGTGTCCATTAAGAGAGACTATACTGTACATCTACTTCTCTCTCTCTCTCTCTCTCTCTCTCTCTCTCCCCCTCTCATTCCCCCTCTCTCCCCCTCTCCCCCCCCAGTCGTTCATTAAAGCAGACCTATGAGTTGGCAATGTTAGAAGAAGGTGAGTTTGATGAGAGGGTGTTCCTTAACAGTTCAGAGACTGATCATGAGGAGGAGGAGCTCCTGGGAAGATCAGATGAACAGAATGAGAGGTACCTCATGTATAGATACATGTACATGTACATATTAGATGAACTGGAATAATTAATGAACTGATTATACTAGAGGAGAGTATTATTATAATAGCTGTAGTGTACTTTAATGGTAAGACTGGGACTGTATATTAGTAATAATAATAATAATAATAATAATAATAATGTCATTTATCTCTTATTAATAAATTTATTTGTTATTATTATTTTTAAATAATAATAATATCATTTAATTCTTTTTCTTATTTTCTTTTCTTTAGATTGGAGCCAATCGGTGTCATTTATCAAGTAATTATTAATACATTATTGTTATTATTATTTATGGTTGTTGTTATTATTTATTGTTGTTGTTATTGTTTATTGTTGTTGTTATTGTTTATTGTTGTTGTTAGTCTCCCCAGTATTTGCAGTATGGTACTCCGTTAAGCGGAAGAGAATATTTATCAACAAGAGAAAACAAGTAAACAAAATTGTAAACAACAACAACACTTTTATCTGTCACTAAAAGTCTCAGTTTTACGATAAAAACAGATCAGCATGAACCAGGACAAAATGACCGAGACTTTACATGTACAGCACATAATGTATCATTTATAATACTGTATAGTGCAAAATTTTGAGGACTGTAAATTTTGTGGATTTCGCTGTTTTTTTAAGATTTGCAGAATTGCTTCTGAAAAATCAAATTATTACGTTACAAGATGTCAGACGTCATAAATTTGCAAAATTAAATCAGCACAATAGATTTTTAGGCAAATTTGTAAAATTTACAGCCCTCAAAAAATTTTTGCTATATGATATTAGCAGGTGGTGATTTCCCTCCATTATTGTGATTAGGTTGACTCCAGTATCAGATGCTAATCAATCAGTGATACAATTACATTTATTATTAGAAGAATCACTACCAGAACCAACTGACATCATCTATAACACGTGCAGGTATATTAATAGTCTATTAACCTTAATATATTAACCAATTAACCCTACGGAGATAATGCAGATAGGACCGTCTTACTATTATTAAAGTTAAATAACCTAATCTTAATTGAAAGTGGGTGTAGTCACAATGAAATAAAATGGCGGCTATCAGCAAGTCTGAGCTTATTTGCAGCAAACGGTCAGCAAGATAAGACTAAACTGTTATCCAAAGACTTTTCTACTATCAATGAAAGTCATACAGCAGTAACAGCACATTAATAGCTTGGCTTGAGGGTTGAGCCCCTTAATGTTTTACATTCTTCTAGTTAACCTTAATATATTAACCAATTAACCCTCTCTCTCTCCCACCCTCTCTCT
>NW_003547409.1:0-1659 GCF_000090795.2 Amphimedon queenslandica | reverse complement strand
CGTACAGGTACTCATGTACATGTACATACCAACAGGAGCACATGAACTGAACTGCCCTATTGATGGGTGGAGGAACTGGGTTGAGTACTTTAATAGTTTATTGATAAAATGAAGTAAATTTTGATTGTAGATTTTGAAGCTTAATTTGCTAAAATTTTTACTCTACCAAACTTTGTTTGATCAAAAAAATTATCAATTATTATTATTATTATTATTATTATTATTATTATTATTATTATTATTATTATTATTATTATTCATTCATTCATTCATTCATTGATTAGGTGACTCAGTTAAAGTCTTCTTCTGGATTGGATTTAAATAAATTCCTCAGCAGTTCTCCCCCAGACTCCAGTACTGCCCCATCAGTACCTGCTACTGGTCCATCCTCCAATATATCAGCAGTACTAGCACTCACATCTCTAATAAAACAACAACAAAGTCTATCACCACAACATCAAAACTCATCCCCTCAGAAAAACCACACCCCTTTACCAGGAGGTGTGTCTCTCTCTAGCCCATCGTCCCAGGATCCTGTGAGTCTTCAAGCCTTGGTCTCCATGGCTAATATGAGGTCTCCTCTTGGTCCCTCTCCTGATAAGGTTTCTGTCCCTACTCTCATGTTAACAGTCTCACCCTCGTCTCAGGCTAAGACCCCTACTAGTGTGACCACGCCCATATTGACCACGCCTACTAGTGGTGACACGCCCACTCCAGTGATGCAGCGGTCTAGTCCTAAGAAGACTGGCTCACTGTCCTTGTTTTATAGAAAAGTAAGTTAGTGTCTAATTAATTTAGTTGAATTTTGCAAAGTGCTAAATGACCAGATTTTGAGTAACTTTAAAAATTCATTAAAAATTCAATTTTGATCAGAATTAGCTCAAACTTTCTACACAACATAAGAACATGTATATGCATCAGGAAAAATTATAAAAATGGAAAATCCTGTACTTTTTACTTTTGGCAAAATTTGGCCCATGACCCTTTACTATAGTACAGGGACTTTGGCCCAATTTTTTAGCAACTTTAAAAAATTGTAAAAAATCTAATTTTCATGCTTCAGATAAACCCTGACTAGTACATGTACATGTTATACTGGAGTGAGCTCATGTGGTCTATTGTACTCATTTATTCATTGAAGTATATTCTCTCTTCATTCCTTACAGGTGTATCAAATGTCATATTTACGTATTAAAGACCTTTGTGAGAGACTGAGACTGGAACATGACACAATACAAAAGTATAATAATAATAACTTTAATAATAATTCCTCTCTCTCTCTCTCTCTCCCTTCCTCTCCCCCTCTCTCTCCCTCTCTCTCCCCCCCCTCTCTCTCTCCCTCTCTCTCCCTCTCTCTCTCTCCCTCTCTCTCCCTCTCTCTCTCTCTCTCTCCTGATAGAGTGTGGACTTGTTTTGAACATTGTCTGGTGTGTTTTCCTGACATGATGAAGGACAGGAATATTGACCAACTGATAATGTGCTCCATTTATATTGTAGCTAAGGTAATTAATAATAATAATAATAATAATAATAATAATAATAATATATCACTTTAATCAGGAGCCCATAAAAGAAAAAGGGAAGGGTAGGAGCGCGCAACACCCACGCATTTAATTAAAATCACTGTAGCCTGCATAGCTTAATGAGTTTACTATTTTT
>NW_003547408.1:17796-19386 GCF_000090795.2 Amphimedon queenslandica | reverse complement strand
AGTATTTTAGAGCAACTTTAAAATTCACTGGCAATAGCATATTCAAGCACTATATCAAATCCTATGGGAAACCCTCCATGAACATGTACTACAAAAAGTCACATACATGTACGGTCCACAACCAAATTTACAAAATTAAGGCATTTCCAAATTTAGCAAGTACGTACATGTTATATATTTTATGCTTATCGCCGGTTATGTATATGCACATATACATTGTATTAGAGTCGTGATTAATTAAAAATTTCCCCGAATCACTCATTGCCTATACATGTACATGTACGCGTACCCGTAGGCGTGGCCTTTTAATGTAATTAATAAGTCGAGTATGACTACTAACAATTAATGAGGTAAGATAGAATCAATGAAGCTTGTTCAATGCCCTAATAGGAATAGAGGTACACGAATACCTCTTGTTTAACGAAATATCTATACATGACATGCAAAAATAAACAAAATACATGTACATGTATGTGATTTTAATCAAAAATACATGTATATTCATGTACAAAATATTAGATCATAACTCATAAAAAACAACATAAAAGATATACATTTATATGTTGTATTTATAATTATAGTAAAATTCACTCTTCTTACGCATGTACGTGTACAAATGGCACGTCTAAATATGGTTGCATTTTTGTGGTATGACATTTTCACAACACCCAAACTGATACAATTACAAGAATTCAAATCACATTAGAAATAATAATAATGATGGAGAGATCCAATTAAAAAGATCATGCACAAGAGAATAGCCAAAAAAATTACAAGTAACTTCTAAAAAACAAAAAAAAAGCAAAACAGTCTTAATTAAAAGCCAGTGGGCCCACTATACATGCACATGTACATACTACATGTATACATGTCTTAATTAAAAAGTCTATGTCGGCTATACATGTAAGAAAATGAAAGCCTACTTTATATCAATAAAGCATATCAAGTATATTTTCAAATTGCCAGTCACCAAAATAAACCCCGGCCAAATTAAAGCACTAAATATAGAAGCCTGTGTATAAAAGCTAAAGTTAGAAAATAGAAACCTAAGCTTTAATTTACATACACACACAGTATGTACAGTACAGTATGTACAGTAATGTACAGTATGTACATTCTTCCTTACTTTTATAAGTCTTCAATAAGTTAAGGCTTGCTCTGGTCAACTCAGTCGACTGCATTCCTTGATTTGAAGTGAGGCATACCTCTACAATCTCTATGAGTTGTCTTAGCTTCTCCCCGACTTGATCTTCCTCCTCTACCTCTATCACCTCCGGGTCTTCAGCATCGCCTGGTTTGTCTTCTTTGAGTTTCTCTTCGTATTCTTCCTCTCCCTCCTCGACTCCGTCTATCTCTTCATCTTCTGGTTCAGCAGAAGAGCATTTGTCTTCAAGAAGTATACGAATATTGGATTCTAGGGGAGAGAGAGGGAGAGAGAGAGAGAGAGAGAGGGAGAGAGAGAAAGAGAGAGAGAGAGAGGGGAAAGAGAGAGAGAGGAAGAGAGAGAGAGAGAGAGAGAGAATTAAACAATATGCTTATACCTAAAGGTCACACAAAACTATCCCATTTAGCTTATCTAGCATACACATG
>NW_003547408.1:10443-13499 GCF_000090795.2 Amphimedon queenslandica | reverse complement strand
GAGAGAGAGATGGTGGGAAGGAGAGAGAGGAAGGGAGGGAGAAAGTGGGAGGGAGGGAGGGAGGGAGAGAGATAATTAAAGTATGGACTGATTTGATTAAAATTAAGAATTTACAGGAAAAAGAGCAAAAATTCAAAAAAAAATTAAAAGGAAAGAGATAGACTGTACACGTATAAAATACAGTACTACATGTACATGTAGAAATTAAAATGACATCATATACGTGTCAGTAAAGTGAGTCAGAGAGAAAGAGGAAAAAGGAAAGAGAGGAAAGGAGAGTGGGAGACATGAACTATCAGCTATCACAACACATAAAGAACAGATAATGCATTGGCACCTAATGAAACATACCTACCTACACCTGCAATACATACACATTTACATGTAGTACACACACACACACACACACACACACACACACACACACATACACACACATGTACATGTACATGTATATGTACATGTACATGTGTGTATACAGTTACAATTGCAGAGCCACAATGCTGTAACTAAATATCAAAGCAATGGGCCATATAGAGTCAATGGGTTGTACTAATGATTGAGTATAATATGCAGCTGCTAATGGGATCAAACGATCAAGGACTTCTTTATGGAAAACACTCCACTTTATCAGAGGCACAACATTTAATACACGCTTAGTAAACAAAGAATTAGGATATTTTTCATACAGGATTTATTAAATTTATTTTCTACATTTCATTATACAGCCTCTATATAATGGAAACTTTGGGGCAAGAAAGTTGCTCTGTTATACAGAGGTGTCCTTTATGTGGAGGCTATTTTATACAGTAAGGAATGTAATTGGTACACTAGGTGCTGTCCGTTAAATGGAGGTGTACGCTATAGAGAGTGTCCATTAAGAGAGGCTATAGCATCTTACTGCTACATGTGCCATGTATAGATATTATTATTATTAGTAATTTTTTCTATTTTCAACTTAATTGTACGTGAACACACACACACAATAGTTATTATTAAAAACAGCACCCAATATGTATCGACAAGCAAATAACAAGCATTTGACACTAATAACATACATTATGAACTTTATTACCATATTAATTGTATTAGCTTAATGTATCGGACGAGAAAGAGAGAGGGATAATCGAAGTATGAGAATGGAAATATGAAGCATGAGAATGAATCAAGTATAGCACAGGAATGAAAGTAAATGAACACATGAAGCATAGTACAGTATGAAGTATGAGAATGGAAATATGAAGCATGGTATAGGAATGAAATGTAGAAGTATGAAGCATGAGAATAGTACGCATGATAGGATCTAAGAACATGTGAATGTAATGTGTGCTCTCCAATAAGAAAATATGAGACAACCAAACAATGGAATCAAGAAACATCATCTTTAGTATGAAATTACAATTGGACATACAAATATGCACATGTACATGTACACAGTGCATATCATATTAGTAACACCTACTTTAGGCAAGTGTGGATTAGGAGAGAGTGTCCCCAATGTAAAACTAGGAGCAGAACCATTGACCTGTATAATAGAGCAATGATGATAGATAAACTGTATATCTAAGTGTATGATAGTACATTGTATTTAAGGATGCTTGTATAAAGTAAAGCAAGTACATGTAAACATATTTACTCCATAATTATTATTTGTGAGAGTGTGTTTGTGTATATTGAATATTCCTTCATTCTTTCCTCTTTTGAAAATTGTCTGGCTACAGAGGCTGGTACATGAACACAAGGTGATCTGTTCTCGTTAACTCTACACCCTCTCCCTCTCTCCCTCTCTTTCTCTCTCTCCCCCTCTCTCTTTTCCTTCCTCTTTCTCTTACTTTGCTAGCCCAAACTTCTTGGTTTGGATGATGACTAGGAGAGTGTCCACTATCTCTTCTTGGAGGAGTCTGTACATGAACAATGTGATGAGCTGGAGGTTCTTGCACTTTTAAACTCTAAAATAAAAGAGAGGGAGAGAGTAAAAAGGACATAGCATACTTGTATGAAATTAAATTTTTGTGTTGTATATACGTGTAGATGTACATGTAGTGAAATTGAGAGGGTTCAAACACAAGAGTATGAGATAAGGCAGAAAATAAAACTGACATCACTGCAGCAGCAGGTAAATGTACAGTTGAAGACATAAACAAGTAAATAAAAGAAAATTGATATAAAGAGAGGGAGAGAGAGAGGAATGAATAGAGAAGAATGAAGAGAGAATGATGGAGAAGGAAAAGAGAGAGAGGGCAAGAGAGAGAGAGAGAAAAGGATGTCTCCTTACAGTGCTATTAGGTGCATTATGGTGATACAGTCCAGTTGCTCCTCCAGTAGTTATTCCTCCAGTATGTAATCCTGTACTTGATTGTGAACTGGACACAGAGCTCCCTGATGCACTAGGCACACTAAAGGAATCAGGGACAGAACTAACAGACGCATGCTTCCTCTTTTCTTGCTTCTTCCTCTTGTTCATAACACGCCACACGTTCATCTTGAATCCAGTTTGTGTCTCCTTCTCTTCTCAGTCTTATAAAAAGAGAAGACTTAGACAGTAGGCACTCTGTTGATAGATTCTAATAAAGTCTCTCTCTATCTCCGAACTATTATAAGAAAACGAGAAATAGGCGAGGGGTCTTGCTTGGTATAAATTTCTTTCTCTCTGTATCTCTCACTCGTTCTTTCTTTCTCGGTATAACTAAATTGCTGTTAGTATTTGCAGTCCTTACACTCCTCCTCGGCCCACGGGCTTCTCTGGTATGCCAGGAATGAAGAGAAGAGACAAGAAGGAAGAGGAGGAGAGTCTACATGCGCCATGCATGCATCATAAAAATAAACTCCACCTTTATTAGCAAAATTAACAAAAAAGAAGAAACTAAACAAAACTACACACAAAGTCCTCAGGCTTAAAAAATTATTGATATTGTTTCTTTTTTGGTCTACTTTTACTTTCACGTTGCACAATTCCTTGATTTGATGAAGTCACAGTGACTAACCTAGATTTTATATCGACAGAACTTCTACTAATATTTGCTTTATTTGTTTCGGGAGTATGCTGATAACCGTCA
>NW_003547408.1:5854-9457 GCF_000090795.2 Amphimedon queenslandica | reverse complement strand
GATTCTTTTTTGCCAATTTTGGGAGCACCAGGACATGGCTTTTAAAAATTCCCATCTTTTTGTGCGCTTTGTCACAAAATTCACAAAGGAAGCTTTCACAATTAGAGCAGAAACTTACAACATTTGTCTCCTCACACTGATCGCATTTTGATATCTCTTTTGTTGTTGATAATGTTTCTACTTTACGAGCTAATTGTGTGTTTGGTAATAGCTCATCTACTCCTTTAGGGGAGAGGGTATGCTCATTTCGACACAACGGACACTTAACAGACGTAGATATTGATGCCAACTTTGATAGACACCCTTTACAGAAGCTGTGAAGACAAGGCAATATCCTAGGATCTGAATAAGTATCCTGACATACTGTACACGTTGATGGAATCTCATCATTTTCTTCCTCGTTTTTTTTACACAGCTGCGGCACTATCAGCACATCGTCGTCATCATCATCAGCTGAGAACGTTATGTATTGTGTGTAACTAATGGGAAGAATATCGTCTTCTTCAACTGTATACTCCATTCCATCTCGACTCATCTCATCTCGTGATAGTAGATATAAACTATAAAGTTATTAGTAGTTATTAGGGTTTACTTTAAGAATAATACAAAAATAATAGGCACCACAGAGAGATTAAAGAATAGAATAATAGGGAATTTAAAAAATTTTAGGCCTACTCTTACTGGTTAATTTTAGTTAGGTTAACTGGTTAATACATTAAAAGATAGCCTTAATAATCATTTGGACCATTGGGTCATATTTTTAAAAAATTGAGGCATGAAATAATGATGTTTGAGAGAGGGAGATAAAAGCAATAACTCTCTTCAACATCAAGCTAAGTTGCTGGAAATAAATCTTACAAATATACAATGACTGGTTGTACAAAAACAATAGATACATTTTTACAACAATAAATTTCACCATTTAATTTCAATATCACTGCAACAAAATACTTTCCAGGTTTAACTGTTTGGAATGAAACGACCCGTTTATTTTCACTCTGTATCGTCATGACCATCATTTCCTTCATAATAGTCAGGTACACAAAATGCTAGCACCAGGAAACAGTATTTTACCACATTGAGCTTTTACTTCCAAGTGATAAGTATCATCAATTTGAAGTACATCAGAACCAGGAGGAAGTACTACCAGTAACCCTCCAGTAAGTGTGACAGGTCTTTCATATCCCTTATGTGTCAGGACGATGACAATGTCAGGAACATCCCCAAACTTTCCTATGCTTTCAATGAAATCTTTATCACTCAGATCCTGAAAAGAAGCATATCTCTTTCTCGAGCCATATATATTAAAGGACTGAGGTTTGTTATGACTTTAGGATCCCACGAAAGTGAATTCATTTTCTTCATTGAGTTATAACAGCATCAATACCTAATACAGCAACTTCCTGCTTGTCCTCACTCTTTAAAGGCCTTCATACACGAGCACAAATGTTGCAAGCAACATGTTGCCTAGTGTATGGGGGCCTTTAGCAAGCTGATCAGCAAACTTAATTCCAGCCTCTAGCTTGCAAATACATGTTTCAATGATATCCTTCTCAGCCCACAGTGTCTTGGAGAAACCATTGTATTGTGTGTCAACTTGTTGTAGGAGCACTTCTTTACATCTAACAGCTTCTGTAATTCTTCAAATTTTGGTACAAAATTAATTATGATTAAAACTTAAAAGAAAATCTTAAATATCTTAATCCATGATTATGAAAGTAAAATTAATGTTTGGTTTAGGTTTAGAGTCCCCTGATTAGAATTTGTCTTTTGGTCCTTTCACCCGTGGGACCCGAGGACAAGGTGAGTCCCTTCTCTCGTAGTGCCTGGTCCTCTTGGGCTGGGTATACAATGCTGATATCAGCGGACTTGGTGGTGGTGATGCACTATCACTAGATGATGATTCTGGAATACAAAATAACTTAGATTTTCTATGACAATCATCATGGCATATTTTTAAGACAGCCTCAAGGGTATAATCTCCCGAATACTTCGTCTGAAACGTAACATCCCATTTATTTAGCTTAGCTCTATAAGTAGTACATGATAATACTTCATCTCCTCGTCTGCAGCTGCACTGAAAATTCATTTGAGGAAAGGATATCTTGGGATGATGACCAAACTTAACTTCAATTTCAATGCAATATGTGCCATTTTCCTGAAAATCTCTAAGAGAATTAGAATATTTTCCATCACTTATTACTACTTCAATATTATTGATTATCCCAATTTTTTCTATACAGCGTTTATCAAAATCTGCATCATAAGCCAAGGGGCCAAGATTTTGAATGGACTTAGGATTCCAGGACAAGGTTTTGGTTACTCGATTCGACGCAAGAGCTTTAGAGCCCAACACAGCCACTTCCAGCTTGTCATCACTCTTGGCAAGTTGTTGAGCAAATCTGATTCCAGCCTCTAGCTTGCAAATACCTGTTTCGACGATATCCTTCTCGATCCAAAGCAATTTAGAAAAATCATTGTATTGTGTATCAACTTGTTGTAGGAGCACTTCTTTGCGTTTATCTAAGAGCTTGTGTAACTCTTCAAATTGAGAGGTGATGAAAGATTTCATTTCGTCAGGATAAACTGTAACGTGTTTTTCAATTTTAGCAACCTCTTCAGCATGGGAATGAAATGTTTCAAGCTTAGTCTTGAGCTGCTTTGAATCTGATACCAAGAATCTTTTAATTTTATCTGAAACATCCATTGCTGGTTCAAACCTGTGTCCATTGTGGTTATAAATCGCACAATCACGACAAATGACACTCTTACAGATAGCACAGTAAACTGAAAGTGCTTCAGAAGTATGCTTTGGACACATGAAACTCTTTACTTTAGGATTCTTTTTTGCTAACTTTGGGAGGACCAGCTCATGACTTTTAAATGCTAACATTTTTTTATGTGCTCCATCACAAGATTTACAAAGGTAGCTTTCACAATAAGAGCAGAAACTCACAACATCTGTTTCGTCACTCTCACACTGATCACATTTTAATTTCTCAGTGGTCGTTGACAATGTTTCTACTTTACGAGCTAATTGTGTGTTTGGTAATAGCTCATCTACTCCTTTAGGAGAGAGGGTATGCTCATTTCGACACAACGGACACTTAATAGAAGTAGATATTGATGCCAACTTTGATAGACACCCTTTACAGAAGCTGTGAAGACAAGGCAGAACTCTGGGATCTGAGTAAGTATCCTGACATATCGTACACGTTAACGGAGTTTCTTCAATTTCATCTTCTTCCTTACCAGAGGCTCGAAAAGAGGTGGAGTAGGAGCTCGGGCTCGTACTGTGCCGTGCCTCAGGTCCCTCTAGCTCTTGCAGCATAGTGAGACTAGTGAGAAGGCCTTGACCAGCTCTTTTTCTTTAGTGAGCACTCGATTATGTACCGAACGACCGCCATTTAGATCTAATAACTGGTTTATAAATTGGGGCGTGATCATTCATTATCAGCTCTGCATCATTATAATGCTTGGTACATCAAGAGTAAATAATACCTTGGTGTATAACCTATACTTAAATTACAATGTATACTACAAACTATGAATCATCATCAGAATAATCATAATAATAGCGTGGTCCATGATTAATTTCAAAAG
>NW_003547408.1:2274-3800 GCF_000090795.2 Amphimedon queenslandica | reverse complement strand
TAAAATCTTTATCACTCAGATCCTGAAAAAAAGCATCTCTTTCTCGAGCCATATATATTAAAGGCCCGAGGTTTTTTATGGTCTTAGGATCCCATGAGAGTGTATTCATTTTCTTCATCGAGTTAACAGCATCAATGCCCAACACAGCAACTTCCTGCTTGTCCTCACTCCTAGCAAGCTGATCAGCAAATTTAATTCCAGCCTCTAGCTTGCAAATACCTGTTTCAACGATATCCTTCTCAGCCCACAGTGTCTTAGAGAAGCCATTGTACTGTGTATCAACTTGTTGCAGGAGTGCCTCTTTACGTTTATCTAAGAGCTTGTGTAGCTCTTCAAATTGAGAGGTGATGAAAGATTTCATTTGATCAGGATAAACTGTAACATGTTTTTCAGCTTCGCCGATCTCCTTAGCATGGGAACGAAACTTAATAAGTTGAGCTGAAAGTTTCATGGACTCACACATCAAAGATGATTTTATTGTATCTGAAATGTCCACTATTCGTTTAAAATGGTGCCCATTGTGACCAAATATTGCACATTCTCGACACACAGCAACCTTACAACCAGTGCAGTAAACATCAAGAGACTCAGAGGGATGACGACAACACATGAATTTCTTTGATTTAGGTTTCAATATGGCCTGATGAGGAGGCACTACCAAGTGACTCTTAAAGGAGGCCATTCTTTTGTGCGCTTGATCGCAAAGCCTACAGAGATAGTTCTGACAGTTCTCACAAAAACTAAACACGTTTGCTTCTTCACATTCTCCACATGATAGCTGAGGAGCTGGCGGTAGAAAACATCCCAATTTAGAAGCCAATTGAGTATTAGGCATCAAATCATCTACTCCCATTTTAGAGTAAAGAATATGCTCATTACGACATAATGGACATTTTATGGTACGGAGATTAGACCTCTTTCCTCCCTGAACCTCAACTAGTTTTGACAGACATTGCTTACAAAAACTGTGAAGACAGGACAATAATCGAGGATCAGAATAGGTGGACTGGCACACAGCACAAATTAAATCTTCCACTTCAACTTTTATGATTTCTGCCTCAGAACCCTGTTCCCCTTTCGCTCCAGAGATACCAGTCTCATTTTCTCGAGGACGGACTATTGCCTTTGGAATAACTGGAACTTCTTTCGACGCCATCTTGTTATATCTCAACTCAACCATGATTATATAACTATTAACTACGTAGTTATAAAATCTATGACTCAACTCAATATGGACGTGACCCAATGGTCTGGCTAGCGAGACTACACCTTATCAATAATAATAATTATTAATTAATAATTCTTGACTTATTTATTCATTCCATATCAATAATAAATCTACATGCAAGAGTACAAGAATACAAGCAAAAAGAGGAGTCCAGGTAAAAAATCAAATAACAACTATATGACTGAATCTTCCGTCTACTATTTCTTATACCAACTTAATTTGGAGTGCAAGCTTATTTGCAGATTTTTGCTTCACAGGTGCTCTTACGTGACACAATAATACAATATCCAGGGGCGTA
>NW_003547408.1:0-1318 GCF_000090795.2 Amphimedon queenslandica | reverse complement strand
GAAAAACTAAAGCTTTCTTCACCACTTAGAGCCATGTGCCACCATTACTGTGTGTGCGGGTGGAGCATGGCTTGATTGAGCCACACCTTCATTGCAGCCACACCTTTACATTGCTGCAGCAGTGCAGCAAGCATGCTGGAGCTTCTTCTTTGTCTAAAAAACAAAAAATTCTCTGTCTCAAAACATTCACTAAGTTTTTACATGCTGAAGCTTCTTTTCTGTGTCAAAACTTTCACTAATTATTTTTCTGTTAATTTATTAAAATTGTTACACACAGACTGTGGCGAGGGTATGCACTTTTGTGCTCTCGTTCTGTCATTCTGTCCACACACTTTAATTGATTTGTAAAAAAAATTATCTTTTTGTCTGAGCAGTCTGGAGCTCTATTTCTTCTTCTAGCAACAGATAAAGTTGCTTTCTTTCATCTAGTTATGCTCTTGTAGCATCCCGTGGCACCAAAAGCTGTGAACTGCTAAACCAGGGGACCTCTCTCCAGGTGAGAGCTCGTGTTTCACTCTACAGGGCCGATATTTGCTTCAGAGGTAGAAAATCCCATCTAACGAAAAACAAAAAAGAACGATTTTGTCCTAACTTTGTTGTTTGTGAGTTACAGTTGCTCAAAGTTTGTGATTTAGCCTCTTTGAGAATTTTTCAGGTGGCACTGGGGAAAGCAGGAGCAACCAGACTCTCTCAGTCTCTTTTAAATATTTAGAAAATTTTTCTGTGCCAACTCTTTCTTGGAATAGAGCTTCAGATGCTAAAATAAATTTCAGCTTTTCTTCTTTCTCCTACCCATGTGCCATGATTTAGTTAGTTGTTGACCACACCCATAGCTTATTTTAATTATTATTATAACTATGCAGTCAATAATAATTTTTTTTTCAAATTGCTTAAAATATCACAGCACAAGTAATACATATCACTCAGGTGAATTCCAGCAGGCGAGTCCATTGCACCATAGTGCTTCATTTTGCTTCAGTAGTTCAGTAGTACATGACACGGCATCAGTTCCTCTCTTGCAACTGCAAACTAAATTCATCTCGGGAAAGATTATATTCAAACTGTGATCATAAAAATCGAATTTAACTTCAATCTCAATGTAGTATTTGCCATTTGGAAAATATGTGCGACAATAGTCATTATAACTTCCATCTTCAATTACGATTTCGATATTTTTTTATTTTCCCAATTTCTTGTATATACGTGTGATCTTCTTCTAAATAATGTCTTTCATGTGTAGCATATGCCAAGGGGCCAAGATTTTGAACTCTGGGATCTGAGTAAGCATCCTGGCAAACTGCACATGTTAACGGAGTTT
>NW_003547407.1:5094-19422 GCF_000090795.2 Amphimedon queenslandica | reverse complement strand
CTTATATCATTACTTGCTGATGCTGATACAATTTCTCAGGATTGAGAGAGAAAGAGGAGGAAACTGTGGAAAAGGGGGAGGGACAAAGGGAAAGAAACCATTTCTTTATGATATGAATTGACCAAATTTGGTCATAATAAGAAAACTATTGTACAAACATTTGGTATCTATAGTTTATTCATTAGCATGACCGGATTAATTATCATTCTCATATGACACTGATAATATAATTTGATGATAGTTGGATTATGTCACATATGCTTTTTTGTATAAACTATTGGTACTACAGTTTATGTATGGTTCTCATGTGACAATGATAAGAGTGACACATACACCCACTTCTCTTGTGCTCTGCTCTTTACCATTAGTGACTGGATAAAGGAACTGCTTTAGTGTATTTATTGTAACAATAATTACAAGATGATTGATGTCTCTCAATGGAGAGCAAGTATTGGACAGTGGAACTACTGTCAAGCTGCCTCCAGTAGACCAGCTAATGGCCGCCACTCTCACTCATTCAAAGCTGCAGTAGACAGCAAGTCAGGCAGTACTACATCAGGAGAGAAGACATTCAAACTGCCAGCAGCAGCTCTGTCTCTTATTGCTTTCTTCCTCCTCTTTCACTCTCTCTCTTTATTAAGACACATCTTGATGATTCCTCCAACAGGTAAACAATGATTGCAACTTTGCACTTGTATATTTACTGGTACTTTATTATTAGGTAACTGCTACCAAGTACAATGTACTACTGGTGCTACTGTTACTGATATGAATTACCTTCAATCAGTAGTTTTACGTGGAGGCAGCAGTTCTAACCTGATTTACATCTGCAATGATCTCTATTTGATTGTTTATCTACGTATATGCTTTTCCTCTTATCAGGAGATGTTGAACTTAATCCTGGTCCTATGATTGATGATCAACCATCTTGTGCCTTATTTATAAAATATCTCGAACCTCTTGGTGATTGGGAACAATTTGCTCTTTGTCTTCCTGGTGGGATAACACAACTTGACGTTGATATAATTAAAACAAAAGGAAGCTCTTACCTTAGGATGGAGGTATTACATAAGAAATGGTTACAAGCTAATGTTGCAGCATCATGGAGAGATGTCATTAATTCTTTGAAACAATGTAAAGAGAATGAACTAGTTGATAATATTGAACGTCAAATGAAATGTTCTACTAGAGGAACTGATGATAATATGGAAATAGCAATCAGTAATGATGACACTACTTGTACATCAACAGAAACTAATGGCATAAGTTCTAATGATAATATGACCAGTAATGCTAATCCTGACCTTATAAAAGGTAAACATAGTCAACATATGATTAGTATAACTCATTAATTGATAAGATATACTGCAGGTAATTTGTTTTAATAAATTATTTTATTACTAGAGAAGGAGCTTAATATGGCAGCAGTCACTAAAATATTTGTTCCTTCTGCTCAACATTACATGCTAATAGGGGCTGGATTGAATGTAAAGGCAGCTGATCTGATGCCAATACCAGGAGCAGCACAAACCAATCTTATTATTGTATTCCAGAGATGGTTTGATGCAGATAGAGATGTCAATTGGCATGCATTATTACAACTTTGTGATGACTATCAAGATGAACTGGGCAAAGCAAAATCCAACCTCCTGGCATATATAGGCAAGAATTGATGTTAGATAATGTTCCCTTTTCCTAATGAAATTAAATGAATATCAAATGTAATCCCCAGAATTATAAGTGTGTGTATCTCAATCATTAATAATAGTCATCTGAATACATTAGTTCAGTCTATACCTGACAAAAGCATTTCAAGTACTTTACTACCATCACCACTTCATGATGTATCTAATACAGCAGTTACTAATATAATAGATAAATCTAATACAATAATTTAATATCATTTTTTACATGTATAAATTTCATAATCAATAGGACTGTCTGATGTAGCTAAATTAAAAGCTGCTTCAATAAATGATGTCGTAGAATATGCTGACAATATGAAACAATACTACAAACACCAAACTATTGTTGCTATACACTGGCCACCAAAAATTGGAAATGACTTTTTTGGAAGACTAGCACTAGTAGAAAAGCAAAACTCCAGCACACAGAATGTATCGGCTTGGCATTTGCTAAGAGGACAAGTTGATAAATCAGTTAAACTAACCAGAAACGAAACTATAAGTTATAAAGATCTCTTCCATTCCACAGATTGTTCTCTGCCTCTCAGGATAGTAATTGATGGTCCTCCTGGTATTGGCAAGACCACACTCTGTTACGAACTGTTGAGTATGTGGTCCAAAGAAACACTTGTACACCAACAGCATGACTTCAAGTTGGTACTTTACTGTCCTTTAAGGAGTAGCAAGATAGCTAGAGCTACTACACTAGCTGACCTGTTTATGCATCCACTTAATGAGTATAAAAATGTACCTGAATGGTTTGAGAAGAGGGATGGAAAAGGATTACTGATAATCTTTGATGGCTGGGATGAACTAAGTGAACAGTCTTCATTAGCTGCTAAAATATTTTATAGAAAGCAGTTAGACCAATGTGCAGTAATTGTTACCTCTCGTAGCTATGCCTCCTCTTCACTTTTAGAGATGGATAATCTCAGCAGACATGTTCAGGTCATTGGGTTTTCTGAGAAAGAAATATCAACAGTAATTATACAAATACTTCAAAAAGATCAGAAACTAGCAAAAGAACTCATAGCTGAAACTGCAAAATATTATTCACATTTCAAAACTATTCAAAGTAGTAAGGACTCACAACTAGCAGTGAAACTCATTAATGATCTTAAAGTACAAAATGATGTCCAATCATTGTGTTACATACCACTAGTCTGTTCCATGGTCATCTTAGTTTATCGTAAGGAAGGAGGACACTTACCAACAACACTCACTCAACTGTATGAGAACTTTATCCTACAAACCATCAGAAGGCATGTTAAAAGACATGATATTGGACCATATACTTTAGTTAGTCTTTCTTCATTACCATCACAATTAGCTAATCCTTTCCATGAAATGTGTCAGTTAGCTTATACTAACCTGGCTAATACAACAATGATATTCTCTTCACATGAAGTACAGTCACTGAGTGAGGCAGTCAAAGAACACTATCTTGGATTGATGACAACATTCAAAGAATATGATGAGGAGAAGTATCAGTTCCTTCACTTGAGTATACAGGAATTTCTAGCTGCATGGTGGATAGCTAAGCACGAGGAGAAAACAGAGGAAGTGTTTAAGGATCACTTTGATGATGATCACTTTCAAATGTGCCTGAGGTTTGTGGCAGGTCTAACTCACCTTGAACATGAGAGCTATCAACAGTATTTTAATACACAACAACTTGACTTACATTGTATACATAAGAAAGAACCATTCTTTAAATTTGAATCTTGTTATCTCTCCTACTTCTTTCAAAATCCTGAAATTAGAGAAGATGATCATGTCATCAGTTCTAATGATTTTGACAATGTTCCCATTCTTCTTCTTCAACTCCTGTATGAATCACAGAATGCAAAATTATGTCAAGTATTAGCCAAATCCATCAACAATCACTCACTGTGTTTGAATAGAGTATCATTATCATTGTTTGACTGGTTGTGTCTCAGTTATTGTATAAACAATTCCAACACAACATGGAATCACTTGCACCTGGGGACTGTATCTAACCAGTCACTATCAGTCTTCACTGATGGACTAACCAACAACTCACAACAGACCCAGTGTAAGGCATTGAAAGTAACATTACCTCAGCACAATGATGAACTGCTACAAAATTTTTTACAACCATCACTTCTATATAACATTCAGGAGTGCTACTGTGTATATAACGGTCAGTTTGATGCATGTTATGTTTTGCTAAAGTTCCTCAATCTTCCTCAATTGAAGTTGCTCCACATAAGAATAAATAGTACCGGTGTACCAATAGGAGATCCCACAGATGAGTGCACTGAACTTGAGAAATGTATAAAAAACAATGTAAAACTACAAGAAATGAAGATCAATTTCGATAGACAGGATAAAATTGCCATTGTCAGTGTCATTAAAGGAGTAACAAGGAATAAAACAATAAAATCATTAACACTGAAGTATTTTGCTTCTGCTCCTATGTTTGATGAATTAATAAAGCAGTTACTGAAGGACAACAACACATTAGAAGCTCTTTCATTGAAAACCTCAGGCGATTTTCTACAATCATCTCTGAATAAAGATATAGAAGTGAAAACTCCACTGAAAGCTCTAGACATAGGATTTTCTTCTGATTATAAATTGACAACATCACTCCTTCAACTTATTAAAGGATTACACTGCCTACATGCACCTGTAGTACAATACCCACTACGTCTTTTATTTGACCCTGATTCTCGCCCTCATCCCAATCTACATACTCTTACTTTATCACTAGACAGTACAGAGAGTGCTATTGAACTATTTAATAATCTACAAACCAATACTACACTTGAAGCTCTGAGAGTATCAATGTATCCTTATAACTACACCAGTCAAGACATCAGCAGTGTGGGTAATAGTCTACAAGAGATGCTAACAAAGAACCAATCATTGAAATATTTTGAAATTACTGATCTCCTAGTCTCGCCCCGGGTCGAGACTACTGATCTCATTACCAGTTCACTTTTGTCCTTCCTAACAAATGGTATCGGTCACAACACCAGTCTACAGCAATTGCATGTTTGGATTTCATTGACTGACATTAGAACATTTATTACTGTCATCTCTCAGAAGGATAATCTCACAGAACTTAATATGCACTTGGATAGAGAACATTATACTCTATTTTATGAACATGCACTACCTGCTATTACTAACATGTTACAGTCACATACAACCATCAGACTCCTGAGGATAAATTGTGGTGCACCTGATCAGGGACCATCTGATCCTAAGTGGATAGAAATGGTACAAGATTTATTTGAAGCTATCTTCACACATCCATCACTTGAATACATTAAATTGTGCTATACTCATAGTCTCCTGAGGAAAACCTTTAAAGACCAAAAGAAGACATTGATTGATAGGTACAGAGAACAACTGCACAAACCACTACCAACAGTGATAATAGATTAAATGATGCTTATAATATTATTATTAATTAATACTGTTATTAATGTGAGTTAATTAAAAATGGATTCAGTATTAATGTCACTTTAAAATTTAATGAGTATGTTATGTTCACATACATGTAAATACACACACACATTAAATGTACTCATCATTATTATTATTTACTATTATGGTGTATTATTATTATTATGGGGCCCTGCACTGGCCACTCTTTTCTTATTTATTTTGTAAGCTGGTCCCTTGTCTATTTAGCAAGCATGCTTTGTGTGTGTTAATTATTAATTATTCTAATAAATATTTTGTTTACAAAATATTATTGTACAATGAGAACAATTCTGTCATAATAAGTACTCAAATGTTCTCATACATACGTACACGTCCATCCCTAGAACTAGTGTATGCCACATGATGTCTTCTCACTATTGAACTTATTGGATCAATATCAGTACCAGTTATATGATCATTGAGTAATGTGTCATCATTATAACTCCAATTAATGCACACCCCATTCTCTGCAGTAAAAATAAAAAAAACAATAAAATAAGTAAAATATAAAAGAACTTAGAGAAGAAGATAGGAGGAGGGAGTATGTGTCACTTACTGTGTCCTACTAATACTTTATTATTATTATAACACAGTGAACATATTGGTGATGATGATAATCTTATTGTCTTTAATGGTGACCTGTATAAACATACAATACAGTTCACTGGAAGCATTATCTACTGGACCTTTCCCTCCCTCTCTCCTTCCCTCCCTCTCCCCCCTCTCTCTTCCTCTTACTTGATATGTCTTAAGTCCAGTAGTATAAGTTCTCCATTTTCATTTCCAATGATTAGTTTATCCTCACTATCAATGGTGACTCCTCTCATTAAAGGAGCAGGATCATTATGAACATAATTACTGATCTATCAATTAATATAATGGACACACTTATAACACATGAAGCTATAATGTAATTATTGATAACATGTACATGTACATGTATATGCATCAGATAAAATTGTAAAATGGAGAATTCTCTCCTTTTCATTTTCAGCAAGATTTGGCCAATGACCCTGTACTATAGTACAGGGACCTTTGAATGATTTTTAAGTAACTTAAAAATTCGTAAAAAGTCTAATTTTGATTGGAATGAGCTCAAACTTTTTACACAACATAAGTACATGTATATGCATCAGGAAATGTAATAACAATGGAGAACTTTCTGTTTTAAATTTTTACAAAATTTTGCCAATGACCCTATACTATAGTACAGGGAAATTTGTAAAAATCCGATTTTGATTGTACAATGAATTACATGTATGCACTCTCCTCTTTTCTCTCATTCCTTCTTCTTACCATTGTTTTATTTCTAATGTCAAATATTCTTAATTGTCCATCATCAGATACTGACCACAGAGCTTTACCTTCAGTACAGTATTCATCAACTGTAGAATAAAGTAATAAATTATAATAATAATGTAAATTTATTAAATGCACAAACATACATATGTACATAATAACTATTAATTTTTACAATTAATGTCATAATGATACAACATGTACATGTACACCAGAATCGTAATAAAAATGAAGAATGCAGTTTTGATAAAATACCATGCAATATACCCAGTACTATAGCACGTTCCTTTTAGGTGGTAGGTGCAATACTTAAACTTGATTGTTACAAAACTTTAGCAACATGCCCTCCCGAGTCATTTCAGTTAAATCTGCAAAAAACTCCCCACACTCTTCCCTCTATTTATCTCTTTACTTTTTACATTGTATATTTCAGTTCTATAGATATAGATCTAGTTCTAACATCATACATCAATGGTAGCACTGCCTGTCTATTAGTGTCTAAGCTAAGGCTGTCTTCAAAAAAGAAATGTGTCCAAGTAACAGACATTTTAATGAAGGAGGGGCTTCATTGAGCCACTCCCTTTTGCAACTGCAGCACAATTCAATTGGCTTGTAACACTAGCTTGTTCTTTTTTATATTGACTGTGTCTTTTCATTTCTTTATCTTAGAACAGTTGTTCGTTAACAGTGATAGAGGTAAGTATATTATAGTTCATTTTAATTATACTTTACTAATAATTACAAGATGATTGATGTCTCTCAATGGAGAGCAAGCATTGGACTGTGGAACTACTGTCAAGCTGCCTCCAGTAGACCAGCTAATGGCTGCCACTCTCACTCATTCAAAGCTGCAGTAGACAGCAAGTCAGGCAGTACTACATCAGGAGAGAAGACATCTAAACTGCCAGCAGCAGCTCTGTCTCTTATTGTTTTCCTCCTCCTCGTCTTTCACACTCTCTCTTTATTAAGACACATCTTGATGATTCCTCCAACAGGTAAACAACAATTGCAACTTTGTACTTGTATATTTACTGGTATTAATTATTAGGTATCTGCTACCAAGTACAATGTACTACTGGTGTTACTGTTACTGATACAAATTACCTCCAGTCAGTAGTCTTACCTGTAGGCAGCAGTTCTAACCTGATTTACAATGATCTCTATTTGATTGTTTGTCTACGTATGCTCCTCCTCTTATCAGGAGATATTGAACTCAATCCTGGTCCTATGATTGATGATCAACCATCTTGTTTTCTATTTGTAAAATATCTCGAACCTCTTGTTGATTGGGAACCATTTGCTCTTTGTCTTCCTGGTGGGATAACACAACTTGATGTTGATATAATTAAAAGGAATGGATGTTCTTACCTCAGGATGGAGGCATTACATAAGAGATGGTTACAAGTTAATCCTACAGCATCATGGAGAGATGTCATTAATGCTTTGAAACAATGTAAAGAGAATGAACTAGTTGATAATATTGAACTTCAAATGAAATGGTCCACTGGAGGAACTGATGATAATATGGAAACAACAATCAGTAATGATGACACTACCTGTACATCAACAGAAACTAATGGAATAAGCTCTAATGATAATGTGGCCAGTAATGCTAATCCTGACACTATAAAAGGTAAACATATGACATTTATTACTAATATGCATCATTAACTAATACATTATACAGGCAATCCAAAGGATATATTAAGGACTCATTCTGTTAAACTCACTGATGCTATTACTACTAACCTTTACAGAGTAACTGATGCACTGTATGCTGAAGGACTGATATCACTGGATGCTAAAGAAAATGTACAAACAGTACCAGGAATATCTGATTATAGGAAATCAAGTCAATTAGTGTCTGTGATACAACGACAGTTGGAATCCTCTCTTAATCCAGAGCAGTATTTTATTGATATATGTCATGTATTAATAAACCAACAGCATTGTACCCTAACGGATATTGCTACCTCTATATTACACCAGTTAGGTGAGTTTGTGTGTGTGTGTACATTATCATTGGACTCGCCACGCTTGCATAGGCGGGTACTAAGCAGTTGGGTTGTCATTCTGTCATTCTGTCCACACAGTTTAATTGATTTGTAAAAAAATTATCTTTTTGTCTGAGCAGTCTAGAGCTCTATTTCTTCTTCTAGCAACAGATAAAGTTGCTTTCTTTCATCTAGTTATGCTCTTGTAGCATTCCGTGGCACCAAAAGCTGTGAACTGCTAAACCAGGGGACCTCTCTCCAGGTGAGAGCTCGTGTTTTACTCTACAGAGCCGAGATTTGCTTCAGAGGTAGAAAATCCCATTTAACAAAAAACAAAAAGAACGATTTTGTCCTAACTTTGTTGTTTGTGAGTTATAGTTGCTCAAAGTTTGTGATTTAGCCTCTTTGAGAATTTTTCAGGCGGCACTGGGGAAAGCAGGAGCAACCAAACTCTCTCAGTCTCTTTTAAATATCTAGAAAAATTTTCTGTGCCAACTCTTTCTTGGAAAAGAACTTCAGATGCTAAAATTAATTTCAGCTTTTCTTCTTTCTCCAACCCATGTGCCATGATTTAGTTAGTTATTGACCACACCCATAGCTTATTTTAATTATCATTATAACTATGCAGTCAATAATAATAATTTTTTTTCAAATTGCTTAAAATATCACAGTACAAGTAATACATATCACTCAGGTGAATTCCAGCAGGCGAGTCCATTGCACCATAGTGCTTCATTGATCAATGTAATTATTCTTTATCTCAATACAATAGGTCAGTCTGTACCTGATAATGTCAGTTCACATACTGTACCACCTTCACCCGTTGAAGATGTATCCAATATACAAGTTACTAATATAAGAGGTAAATCTAATATTAAGATATTTTAAAATTAATTTTTACATAAATCAATAGGACTGTCTAATGTAGCTAAAGCTGCTTCAATACCTGATGATGTCCAAGGATATGCTGACAATATGAGACAACACTATAAACACCAACCTATTGTTGCTACAGACTGGCCTCCAAGAATTGGAAAGGACTTTTTTGGAAGACTAGCACTAGTAGAAAAACAAGACTCCAGTGTACAAACCGAATCAGCTTGGCATATGTTAAGAGGACAAGTTGATAAAACAGTTAAACTAACCGAGAATGAAGAGATAAGTGTTGAAGATGTTCTACGACCAACAGATATTTCTCTATCTCTCAGAGTAGTAATAGATGGTCCTCCTGGTATTGGCAAAACAACACTCTGTCGTAAACTGTTAAATATGTGGTCCAATGGAACACTACCACACCAACAGTATGACTTAGTACTTTACTGTCCTTTAAGGAATAGCAAGATAGCTACAGCTACTACACTAGCTGACCTGTTTGTGCATCAACGTTATGAAGTTCCCATGGTCGCCGAATGGTTTGAGAAGAGGAATGGAGAAGGATTACTGATAATCTTTGATGGTTGGGATGAACTAAGTGCACAACTTAGACAGTCTTCATTTGCTGCTAGTATCATTCATAGAAAGCAGTTAGACCTATGTTCAGTAATTGTTACCTCTCGTAGCTATGCCTCCTCTTCACTTTTAGAGATAGATGATCCACCCAGTAGGCATGTTCAAGTTATTGGATTTTCTGAAAAAGAAATATTAATAGTAATTATAAAAACACTTCAAAAAGATACAAAGTTGGCTCAAAAAATTATGAAATACATAGGTTTTATGGACGAAAGTGATATTCAAAGTGATATTGATGAAGCCCAATTACCAGCAGATAAAGATTCACAACTAGCAGTGAAACTCATTAATGATCTTGAAGTACGAGATGATGTCCAATCATTGTGTTACATACCACTAGTCTGTTCCATGGTCATATTAGTTTATCGTAAGGAAGGAGGACACTTACCAACAACACTCACTCAACTGTATGAGAACTTTATCCTACAAACAATCAGAAGACATGTAAAAAGACATGACATTAACCCACGTACTTTAAGTAGTCTTTCTTCATTGCCATCACAATTTGCTAAACCTTTACAAGAGATGTGTCAATTAGCTTATACTAACCTGGCTAATACAACAATGACATTCTCTTCACATGAAGTACAGTCACTGAGTGAGGCAGTCAAGGAAGACTATCTTGGATTGATGACAACATTCATGGAATATGATGAGGAAAAGTATCAGTTCCTTCACTTGAGTATACAGGAATTTCTATCAGCATGGTGGATAGCTAAGCATGAGGAGAAGACAGAGGAAGTGTTTAAGGATCACTTTGATGATGATCACTTTCGAATGTGTCTGAGGTTTGTAGCAGGTCTAACTCACCTTGAACATGAGAACTATCAACAATATTTTAATATACAACAGCTTCACTTGCAGTGTAAGAGAAAACCATTGTTTGGATTTGAGAAATATCACCGCTTCTACTTTCACAAAATTCCTGAGATCAGATTTCTTGATCATGTTAAATCTCATGATTTTGACAATGTTCCAATACTTCTTCAACTCTTGTATGAATCTCGAAACACAAAATTATGTCATGCATTAGCACAATCAATTAATGACCACTCACTGTGTCTGTTTAGAGTGTCTTTGTTTGACTGGTTGTGTCTTACTTATTGTATTAACAATTCCAACACAACATGGAATCACATCCACTTGAGGTTAGTATCTAACCAGGAAATGTCAGTCTTCATTTCTGGACTAACCAATAACTCTTCCCTACAGACCCAGTGTAAGAGACTGGAGGTAGGGTTGAAACAACCCACTGATGAATTAATGCACAGACTATTGCAATCATCACTTTTATACAATATTCAGGAGTGCTATTGTGATTTATATCCAGGTCAATATGTTCCATGTCTTGTATTGTTAGAGTTTCTCAATCTTCCTCAATTGAAGATACTGCACGTAATGATGGACAGTCCTACTATACCAACAGATGACAACTACACAGACAAGTGCACTGAACTTGAGAAATGTATAGCAATAAATTCAACACTACAAGAAATAAAAATAGAATATAGTGGAATGGAGGAAATAACATGTATCATTATCAATATTATTAGAGGAATAACAAGAAATAAAACAATAACGTCATTAACACTAGATATTGATCATGATGATAACCCTCCTTCTCCTCTACCTGATGGAATAATAGAGCAGTTACTAAAGGACAACAATACACTACAAGCTCTTTCATTAGTCATACCTGATGACCTCCTATCATCATCACTGAATATAGTAGAGGTGAACACACCACTGAATGCTCTAGAAATAGGTCAAAAATTGGGTGTGTATATTGAACCTATAAATCCACGCTTAATTTCACTCCTTCAACATATCAAAGGATTACACTGCCTGGTACTACATGAACAATACCCACTGTCAATTCTCTTTCTCTCTCATCCCTGTCTACATGCACTTACTTTACTACTAGATACAGCTGAGAATGCTACTGAACTATTTACTATTCTACAAACCAATACTACACTTAAAGCTTTGAGTGTGGAGATATGGGAGGAGAGAGTATATACCAACAGCAGTATGGGCACTAGTCTACAAGACATGCTAATGCAAAACCAAACACTAAACTATTTTAAGTTATTAATTAATGACATTCTTAATAACATGACCATTCCCAGTTCATTCCTGTCCTCCCTAACAACTGGTCTCAGACGCAACACCAGTCTAAAGCAGCTGAGTGTATCCATTCCACTAAATGAAGAGATAAGAACTTTTATTAATGTCATCTCTCAAAAGAACAATCTCACAGAGCTTGAATTGATCTTCAAGCTAGATCAGTCATACAGTAACCGTAGTAGGGAAGAGAAGGAACAAATAATGACACCATTGTTTTATGAACAGGTACTACCTGCTGTTACTAACATGCTCCAGTCACATACAGCCATCAGACTACTGAGGATAGAGTGTGTATCCATCAGTAAGTTGTACATAGCACCTATCTGGAAACAACTAGTACAACATATATATGAAACTATTTTTATCCATCCTTCACTTGAATACTTTGAAATTGAATATACTAGTCTCCTTGAGGAAACTCTTAAACATCAAAAAGAATCATTTATTGATATACATAGAAGAGAACAACCTAACAAACCACTACCTGTAGTGAAGTTTACTATTATTCATGATTAAGTGTAAAACTATTTTATGTACTTATAGTTTTAGTTTAATTTTAAAACAATAACTCATTTTAGTTGATTTTTGATTAATCTTAACATGATGTGAATCTACACATCTGAGCAATATTCTTTATGAAAGCATTGATCAATAACAGCAACACAAATCACAATCAATAGTACATGTTTGATAGTAATTATAATATCACATAAATAATTAACTTAAATGTTCTCATACATACGTACACGTCCATCCCTAGAACTAGTGTATGTCACATGATGTCTTCTCACTATTGAACTTATTGGATCAATATCAGTACCAGTTATATGATCATTGAGTAATGTGTCATCATTATAACTCCAATTAATGCACACCCCATTCTCTGCAGTAAAAATAAGAAGCAATAAAATAAATATAACAGAACTTAGAGAAGAAAAGAGGAGGAGGGAGTATGTGTTACTTACTGTGTCCTACTAATACTTTATTATTATTATAACACAGTGAACATATTGGTGATGATGATCATCTTATTGTCTTTAATGGTGACCTGTATAAACATATTGATGTAACAGTAAATTAACATTATTGATTATTATTTTTTTATTATTATTGTACATGTATTTGGTAGATTCTAGAACATTCATGTGGACTTTCTGTACACTTCTAGGCAATTCATTTTTGTAATCACTCTGTATGTTTCTAGACTGTTCTCTGTACTATATAAGGCATTCTTTTGTCTTTCTGTTGTCTCTCTCTTTTTCGTTGTTGTTAGTTCTTTGTTAATCATTGTCAATTCGATTATTACAACACATATAATACAGTTCACTGGAAGCATTATCTACTGGACCTCTCTCTCCCTCCCCTCTTTCCCCCCTCTCTCTCTCCTTCCCTCCCTCTCTCTCTCTTTTTCTTACTTGATATGTCTTAAGTCCAGTAGTATAAGTTCTCCATTTTCATTTCCAATGATTAGTTTATCCTCACTATCAATGGTGACTCCTCTCATTAAAGGAGCAGGATCATTATGAACATAATTACTGATCTATCAATTAATATAATGGACATAATTATAACACATGAAGCTATTAGCTATACTATGTCCCAACTGAGTTTGGACCAAGAAAAACTGGAATAACTTTTTATAGGAATGCGGGATAAGGATGAGACTTTCACAGGTTCTTAGTCGCCCAATGCCGCTTCAGGATCTCAGGTTTTGGGTCTCTCAGCCCTTGGGAACCCTGAGAACCGGGTTCTCCCTATAAACCCAATGGCATACCAAAGCTAACCGCAATGACGTTTTATGATGTCATAGTTTATATAAGCACATGTGGTCGAGCGCCCAAAATGATAATTCTTCTTTTAAATGCTAATAGAGCAATATCTTCTGATAATGATAGCCTTTATGAAGACTAGGTGACTCCAGCAGCTATTGTACTGCTTATCAGGAAGAACAAGACTGGTTTAAGAGTGAAACAAGATAGCCAAAATATCGGCCATGTCTCTATGAATATCATTATAATTCGTCATTAGTGACGTAGCTACATTTTTCAAATTCCAATGCAGCTGCTTCCACTTCCGGTCCATTCTCAGTTGGGACATAGTATATAATGTAATTATTGATAACATGTACATGTATATGCATCACATAAAAATTGTAAAAATGGAGAATTCTCTCTTTTCATTTTCAGCAAGATTTGGCCAATGACCCTATACTATAGTACAGGGACTTTTGCCTGATTTTTGAGTAATTTAAAAAT
>NW_003547407.1:0-4771 GCF_000090795.2 Amphimedon queenslandica | reverse complement strand
ACAATAACAATAGCATCAGTATAATTACGACAACATTACAATTATACCAATAATTATACTAATAATATACCAATAATATACTAATAATATACCGATAATATACTAATAATATACTAATAATATACTATACCCCTAGTGTGTCCAGTGAGTGTCCTAGCACAAGACCCATCCTTAATGGACCATATTTTAACCCTGTAATCACTAGCACCACTCAGTACCACTAGACCTGATGGAAAGAACCTACAGCTATCAACATCACCCACGTGACCTTCCAGTACACGCTAAAAATAGTAACGATGACATCATCTATTACTATAAATAGTATCAGTTACTCTGTTAGTCCCAGTGTCTGTTTCCCATATCCATATTTCTCCATTCACTGATGAACATACGCCTAATTCACCACTGGGGGACACGTCCATACTTAATAACTAATAATAATAATAATAATAATAATAATAATAATAATATAATATTAAGTATTGCACTAACTGGTTTGTTGTATTCTGTTAGTTTTATTGTCTTGTTTGGTGCAATGAATTGTGTTACTGTATCAGTAACTAAACACTGAACTAATAATGAATACTGGAGGAGAGGGAGAGAGAGAGAAAGGAGAGAGAGGGAGAGAGAGAGAGAGACAAAAATTAAGAATAAGGTATGGATCTTTCCCACAACATGGTGACTCATGAACTGTCATGTTGTGGAGTGGAAGTACAGAGCTGAATGGGGCAAAAGTGAATTGTCTAAAATGTACGTTCTGATTCCCTCAGACATGCATAATTCTATCATAAAAAACAACAGCTCCATCTTAACATGCTCATAACAACATGCTCCTCTTAATTCTTTGAATTAAAAAGGTTTTAATTCCGAAGGTTTTCGAGACATTTCTGCAAGAACTCATGAATTATGTTTCCTTTTTTCATCTACAATACGGCAGGCAAGGCTCTCCCTATAAACCCTTTTAAAAACCCTCACTTGTACATGTCTACGGTGACCTGAACCATCCCAAAAACTGTACGTTATTTGAATAACCTCATCTGGAGGTACAACATACATTACAACATAATTATAATCATAATTATGCCTCAGATATGCATAGTTCTATCATACTCTGATCAGTGCTGTGATGTGGTCTTAGTAATTGCTTGCACAGAAAATAAAGAAATAATTATATTGCATTTATCTATGTATCCCCAAGATGGCAGCCCATTAATGATATTCATTGCTAGATACACAGTATAGCATTCAGTATTAATTATTACTTTGTTCCAATTCTTAATAATGAATTTCTGTTGTTCATCAGTAGGAGCTGTTTCATGTACATCAGAGAGAGGACTACACAAACTACCAAATATAGTAGGACCATCTATTATTAATTATTATAAATAAATTAATAAAAATAATTATCAATGAATTACCAGCTCTTTTCTCTTGTATCCAAAATTTTTCATTTGGTCTAGCANATATAATATACATAATTTAATGTGAATAATGTAAAACTACTTTTGGATGACTTCTTCCCAGTCCTTTTGAAATGTCATTTTGATAGTAAGCCACGCCTGATAGGTGGAGCTACCATTACACGTGATAACACGTGGGTATTGCACACGTGCCTACACGTGGTCAAGTAATGCTGAAAGTTGAATTGAAAGTCTGATATGCTGCTGTTGTATAAAGCAAGTTGTCTGTAGTTTGTAGATTTGTACCTCTCCTTTTCTTTGAGCTAAGGATTAAGACTCTGGTATAATGATGACTAAATTTGATGGCATCAATTACTTGTGTGCAAAGCATGTAGAAAGAGAGATATTCTATTCAGAAATTATCAAAAATTTGCCTATTATTCTTTTTACTCTCACCTATTATTCCCACATTATTCTTTGTAATCATGAGCTAACTACAATGAAAATGAAAAGTAGTAAGTCTAAGAAGCCATTTAAAGTATCACTATCAGCAGACTGAGCAGATACTGCAAAATATAAATCTCTATATCAATTTCAGAACCGGAACTTTCTTCAAAAATAGAGTTCCAACTAGCATAGGCATTAAAAATTTCAAAAAATGGTGCACTTGCTTAGAGTTTGGCTACTCAGTGATCCACCTATTAGGCCAGCATTATTCTGGAATTGAAGTGCTACCTGTTATTCCCAAAATTATTCCGGAATAATCGGGACATCCCTAGAGATACCCCAAAGTGATTGAGATAGTTAAATGATATTCAGTGTTCTCTGGTTGCTATTTTCATGAAGTGCTAGTTGCATTGATATGCCCATCTTCAAATACACCCATTATTAGTCTCAAAGCCAGAAACTAACCCATTACGTGTATTGATAGTTTGATACACACAGTTTCTCTACTGGTATATCTATGGCTAGTTGCTCTATAACCTCTACCTCTAAACCTGTTGTGGCACAATTCAGGAAGATAGATCTAATTGTTTAGGATTAATACCTTTATTATTAATACCTTTATTTTTATTTTATCTTACAACAGTTGTTCATTAACAGTGATAGAGGTAAGTATATTATATATATAGATCTACTATACTATGTCCCAACTGAGTTTGGACCAAGAAAAACTGGAATAACTTTTTATAGGAATGTGGGATAAGGATGACACTTTCACAGGTTCTTAGTCGCCCAATGCCGCTTCAAGATCTCAGGTATTGGGACTCTCAACCCTTGGGAACTCTGAGAACCAGGTTCTCCCTATAAACCCAATGGCATACCAAAGCTAACCGCAATGACGTTCTATGATTATTATTATTATTATTATTATTATCACTTTACAACACACAGAACAAAAAGTAAGGATAAGTAACATAAGAATGGGACAGGAAAAAATAGAAGTGTTGAAGGACTGACTCCAACTACTGAAGCAGCCTTATAGTAGAGTAAAAAGAAAAAGAAAAGAGAAAGAAACAAAATTTAAGTACATGAACAAAAACTACAGGGACACAAATAATGATATGTGCATGAATTATATGAATCAAAATGCAATAAAAAATGATCCCAGAAGTGATTGATGATTTGTTGCTTTAATTGATGTGAAGATGCTGAGAGGTTAATGGCTGGTAGGTTGTTCCAGATGCGTACAATCATGATGTCATAGTTTACATAAGCACATGTGGTCGAGAGTGCCCGAACTGATAATTCTTCTTTTAAAATGCTAATAGAGCGAGATCTTCTGATAATGATGGCCTTTATGAAGACTAGTTGACTCAAGGAGCTATTGTACTGCTTATCAGGAAGAACAGGACTGTTTTAAGAGTAAAACAACACAGCCGAAATAGCGGCCATATCTCTATGAAATCATTAATAAATATCTCTATGAAATCATTAATAATAATAATTAAAAACGTCATTAGTGACGGAACTACATTTTTCAAATTCCAATGCAGCTGCTTCGTGCTTCCACCATAGATATTTTTCCTGTACTCTAATATCTATGCTTCCACTTCCGGTCCATTCTCAGTTGGGACAAAGCTTCAACTTCCGGTCCATTCTCAGTTGCATTGGGGCATTGCTAATAATTACAAGCAGTAGATATATCAAATAAGTTGATCCATCAGCAATAAATCAAACTATACTTAGTCTTAAACTGAGAAAAAAAGAGAAGAAGATAGAGGAGTACTTAAGGGGCGGGGCACGAGACTACTTTGCTCAGTTGTTGCTGGCATTCACTCACAATTTCACATATAATGAAGAATAATAATTAATGTTATACATGACAAAACGTTACTATAGTCTATTTATTAAAAGGGTTGCAGCATCCTTTACACCTGCACTTAATACAAGGTAACTCGTTATAGAAACAAGGACATTTCTTCTTCATACAAATAAGATGTCCGTTAGTACCACACCTACAGTTATACTTCATTTCTCTCTTATAACCAACTCAATCTTCTTCTCTTCCCTTTCAACAACCAGCCCTTCATCTTCAATAGGCCCTGCTACTAATGGAGCTCTCTTTCCTTTCTTCTTCACTGGTGTATTGGTTGGTGTCATCTTGGTACTAGTAACAGGATTAGAGTATTTTGTAAATAATCGTCTTTTTAAAGACAAAATGAATGGATCTCTCCTCCTCCTAATGCTCAATGATATTGAAATCTATGGACACTCTTGATGATCAAATGCCATTCGTTGATAGACTAAGATAAGTACAACTACACAAAAAACTTATACCAATAGTGGACATCAACTAGCTAAAATATATATTTGGATTTAGATAAAGTACATATTAATGTGCTAAATAGCTCAATATATTCAGTGCATTTTATGAGGTGCATGCTATAAACCATGCACTGACACACAAACACTGACACACACATACAAAGCAGTTTTCAAAGCTGTATGAGTGAAATGACCAAGTTTAGTAAAAATTGGAATAAAATGTTCATACTCCATTAACATGCATGCATCACTGAAACCTGCTCATACGATAATAACTCAATTACACCACATACCATAGTCTACTCCCACTTTAGTCTTGCAATAATGAATAAAAAGGATAAAGTACAGTAATAATTAGCTCAGTTATATTCACTATCTTTTACTCATACCATGTACACCAAGTCACCAATGAGCTGGCACTGAGTTACATGTACTATCAATACATGCAAGGAAAAGCAGTTTTAAAAACTTTGTGTGAATTTAGTGAAATGACCAAATTTTATTCAAAAACTAGAATAACATAGTAGTGTTTAGAGTAGAACAAACATCAGTGAATATGCAACTATGTATATGTGGAAATGTTCCATATGCATCACTGAAAC
>NW_003547406.1:17554-19427 GCF_000090795.2 Amphimedon queenslandica | reverse complement strand
CAAATTCTTCTTGCAGCACAGTAAGATTATCACAAGCCCTCAATTGCAAAGCATTCATTAGATGAGTAGGAGCACCACAAATGATAATGATGGAGTTCCCTTTATGCATGCTTTTGACTATGATCCTTCTGCTCAATCCTTTGAATGCTTTCTCCATTAAACGACGAATATCATTCAATAAGTGCTCAGTAGGATCCCAGTCTAGAACAAACTCAATTGTTTCACAAATAAGAAAATCACTTGTTGAAAGCTTTTTTTCGAGCATAAAATCAAGCTTGAACGTTTTGCAAAACTCATCAAGTGTTTTATTATAATCAGATATTAATGGCTTAGCTTCTGTTATGCTATAAAAGCTGACCACTTCCTTTACTGGTGCAATATTGATGACATTGCATTTGGTTTTAATAACTTTCATGACATCTTTCACTGTAGCAGCAGAGGTTAGATTAGGACCTAGCTCAGGATAGCAATCATCAAGAAATTCTATGAAATCTTCAAGTTGGTTCACTCTGATGGTGTGAGATACCAGTCGAGTGACTTTGAAATAAAAAGTTCCAAATTTTCCTCTCATTTCATCAAAATTATAATCCTCTGAAATTTGGAACTCAAATTCTATTACATAATAACACAGTAATAATTAGATATGGCCAATATAACTAGCTGGTTTACTTGTGACTCTAACACTTGAGTTTTCAACTATATATAAAGATATAATTTTTGCTTGTTGATTATTTTTTGGTAACTGAAATTACCTGAAATTGGTGTAATGATACTTGATGCATTGTGTGCATCACAATTGTCACCAGTAGAATTTTCTGCTTCAAAGATGCCCTCTGAAAAGAAGCATAAGCTTCTATCATCAAACATTATTCTTTCTTACCACATTCTCTTATTAAGTCATTGGCTATACTAACAGTGCCTGTTGATCTTAATAATATGCTAGCAAATGATTTCAATTTGTTATGATCATAAGCTATTGCTGTGTATATTTCTCTCATTGCATCATCTGTTAGTGTGTATCCACAACTCTTCACTTCCCTCAATGTCTCTTCAGATATCAGCCCTTCTGTATGTAACAGATCAACTGATTCTTCAGAGAGTGTTGCTCCAGATATTCTACTACTGTAATGCTGTAGTAGCTGGCTAACCACTGGGAAAGGAGTATTACAATACATTATATTGAATTAGAATTGACTTTACTTGTTTTCTCAATATTTTCAGCCACTGCTTTTGCTTCTAACTTTCTAAGAGCACTAGCCAATGTCTGCCAAGTAGGAGGATACACATTTTCATCAGCTTTACTCAGCCACTTGGATAAACACTCCATGAGACAACGTGAAGTATTTCCTCTATGATTAGCATCAATAGCTTCCAGTGTAGGATAAAGGAGACCAAGCTTTAACCCAAACTTAAACCATTTTGCTTCAGGAAAATTGTACTGCTCCAAAATTTCTATAATCTCGTTTAAGTTGCTAATATCTAATGATAAAGTAAACACATACTAAAAGAAATAAAGATAAACTCACCTAAAATAATAGGAAACATTCTTGCTTGCTTGCTTGATGCCATTTTGCTGTCAAAGGTACACTACCCACTATAAATGAATACCTTAAAACCTTATATGGTATAATTAGTCGCAGTGGATTACTTTTTGTGGTCAGACAGCCATAGCAATGAAATTACATACCTGTAGTCCTGTACTTACTTATTTGTTCAATATAGTGCCTGTTGATGATCAGACCTGTCTATTATCAATGACTGTGAGTTCATTGTATCCCCATACAATGAACATTTAGTACTTTAATGGGGAATGCAGGTTGAATATGCAGTATTATTATGCAAATATTCATTGATAATTTTCCTATTTTTGTAA
>NW_003547406.1:9504-14660 GCF_000090795.2 Amphimedon queenslandica | reverse complement strand
GGAGGGAAGAGTGAGAAGCAGGCACTGATTAATCAACCTATTAATAGTAACAGGGTTAAAAATAACCTGACGGAATCTTCTGGAAGATCAAAGAAGACTTTGAATAATGTATCGTAACTGCAGCCACTCCTCCCAAGTATTAATATAACTACATAATTAATAGTTAAGTAATTTTAATAATAACTAATCATTTTTCACTGTTATCATAATTATTCATCTTTGACTTTATTTTATTAATTGTCTGCATAATAATAATAATCATTCTTATTATTAAACACATAATTATTGCAATATCTTTTTAATTTTACATAATTATCTTCACTCATCTTATAATTAAATATTTGATAAGAGATGAGCCATCATTTAAATACATATTCTGATGGATTGACTAATATCAGAAATTTTAAAGCCAGTTTTTGATGAAATGCAATAGACCCTAATACATAGAGAAAGAGAGCGTTATTTTTGTATTGTGTATGTACTTGCTATCTTTTAAAAGCAAAACATTTTCTATAAAAATGTGTATTCGTGTATTTTGTTTGTTTATACATCAACATGGCTTCCTTGTGATATATGTGCCCACTCTCCTCCTTTTCCCCTTATCTCTCCTCCTCTCTCTCTACAGTCCTTACAATAGCAGTTGCTAATAAACATCCAGTTATTACACTACCAACTGATCATATTAAGATATTCTCCAGTACATGGCCTGATTCATCACCAGGTGTTACTTATCATTATCATTGGTGGAGATTGTTTGGTCCTAAGAAGGGAAACCTCAATGGAGTCAATGATAAAACCATCTCATTGAGTCACATATGTCATAGGGAGTGAGGGAGTTAAGAGATTAGAATACATGTACATGTACAATGTATGTATGTACATGTACCAATATTACAATGTACAGTATGCCCCTGTCGCCTATTGTTAGCACTTTTGCATACTACATGTTGACCAGTCATGTGCTCGTGTTGATATTATTATTGTTAAATTTACAAAACAAGGATATTGTGTATAAGCAGTGATTGTTTAACTTGGATAAAATAGGAATGACTTGGACAATCTCTTCGAATGAATACATGATCACCTTACTAATTCCCCTGCTTCTTTAGTTCCCTACTTCTTCAGAGTTCCCTTTATGCATGCTTTTGACTATGATCCTTCTGCTCAATCCTTGCAATGATTTCTCCGTTAAACGACGAATATCATTCAATAAGTGCTCAGCAGGATCCCAGTCTAGAACAAACTCAATTGTTTCACAAACAAGAAAATCGCTTGTTGAAAGCTTTTTATCGAGCAAGAATTGAAGCTTGAAAGTATGACAGAACTCATTGACAGCTGCATTATAATCAGATATCAATGGCTTCGCTTCAGTTTCTACTTTACTGTTGAAACTGACTGCTACCTCTACTGGTGCAATATTGATGACATTGCATTTGGTTTTAATAACTTTCATGACATCTTTCACTGTAGCAGCAGAGGTTAGGTTAGGACCTAGCTCAGGATAGCAATCATCAAGAAATTCTATGAAATCTTCAAGTTGGTTCACTCTGATGGTGTGAGATACCAGTCAAGTGACTCTGAAATAGAAAGTTCCAAATTTTCCTCTCATTTCATCAAAACTATAATGCTCTGAAATTTGAAACACAAATTCTATAACAAAAATAAAACATTAAATATGGCCAGTATTAAATACTGAGATACTTTTGGGTCTAACATTTGATTCTTCAACAAAAATTATTATTATTATCATTAATTTTATTAATTAAAAATAAATAAATAAATAAATAAATAAATAAATAAATAAATAAATAAATAGGGGTTACCCCCTATTTATACGTAATACGGTAGATGCATGCTATGCATTAACTATGCCTCATTCCTTGTTGCTATTGAATGGTATTTCAAAAAAATACTATAACATTAGGGGGCTCTACCCTAAAGCCTTGCTTACACTTGTTATAAAACACAATGCAAATGAATTTGGCCAATTTTAGGCCAACTTGAAAGTGTTCTTGTACCAAAAGGTCATATTGCGCACATACCCTTGACAATTTCATGAATGTCACCTGGCTTTACCATATGCCCTGACGTGTATACAGGCATACACAAAACTACAAATGTATATGTACTTCAACAGTAATTTAATTTCACCCAATTAATTACATGAGGCATTTGATGGGTACTTACTAGTTTTATGTGGTTCTACTGTTTCCACGTTTATTATTAGTCTATCCAACTGTTCCTTTATCTCTCGATGAAAAGCCTGTTGCCCCTCTTCTCTTTTATCCAGTGTCTGTTCACTGGATATTTTCTGGTTCAGTTTCAATGTATCTCTTTTATAATCTATCAGTGACACTGTACATCACTAATAAATTATTAATAAATTGTACCTTTTATTTTATACATTAATCCTTCATTCTCTTCTCTTTTATTTAGTATATGTACACTCATTAATGATATCTGTTCTTGTAGTTCAGCTATTTCTCCCTTAATATCTATTAATGATTCATTCTGATCCAGTAAACCTTCTCTCTTAATATCTATTGATGATTCATTCTGATCCAGTAAACCTTCTCCCTTAATATCTATTAATGATTCATTCTGATCCAGTAAACCTTCTCTCTTAATATCTATTGATGATTCATTCTGATCCAGTAAACCTTCTCCCTTAATATCTATTAATGATTCATTCTGATCCAGTAAACCTTCTCCCTTAATATCTATTAATGATTCATTCTGATCCAGTAAACCTATCATAGTATAATTAAAATACACTAAAACATGCATTATAATTCAGTACCAGTTTTATTTTTTAATATTTGTTCTATTTCCATTCTCATTCCCTTTATGATTTTGTAAGATGCTGCAACAATAATAACAATAAAATATAGCTATTAAAATAATAATTTTCTGACCTGAAGTAGAATCTGTATGACATTTAATGTGATATTCTTTTTTCATTCCTAAAATAATTAATGCAATCAACATTATACATCATATAAAGGTGAAAAGTGAATCACTCATTATGAGTTACTTCAATAGCTTTTACTGACATATTGTACATGTAATACTCCACCAATGTTAGGTACTATTATATGTCATATTGTGTATAATTACCTTGTAGTTTTTCTTCCAAATCACTGGTTGCTTCTTTTACTTCCTTTATTTCCACTAGTGTACATTCCTCTTCATTTTGATCCTCCTATCAGTAACTAAGTATTACACTATATACCAATAACTGATTCTGATTACAATTTACTATTATGCTACACACAATTGTTGATTATAATTACCTTAGTTTCATTCTGTGATGACATTTCTTGTATTTTTTCCTTAATTTTATTCAATTCCTACATGCACTCATTTTTATAATAAAACATGCAATGATTAATAATCTATCAATAAGCTACACTAATATAACAACACACTCCAACAATAGGCTCTTATACATTGAAGTATTAATTCCTCCTATACATGTAATACAACCAACAAACAAGTACCTTTTCTTTTTCACTAAGTATGTTTGTTAGTTGCTGTGCAGTTTTTTTAAGTTCTTTTTGTCTCTATTGATTATAATAATAAAAATAATCAAACACAAATTATTATACCTTTGTATCATGAGGTTGTTCCTTTATCTCACATGGTATCTAATGATAATTACTGACAGTATATATAACACATACTTGTACCTTTTGTTTCTTCCATATTGTGCAGTATCCAACAGTAAGCTTCATTAGACCATTCTTTATTAATAATTCAAGATTCTCACTCAATTTTATAATGAGAGCTCCAGTGAGTGAGTGAGGGAAGGAGCAAGTGACAATAATGGAGTTTCCTTTCTTGATGTATTTTATTTTCACTAGTTTACCAGACGTCTTGGAAATGATTTGCTCAATATCTTGTAGCATGTGCTCATCTGGTTCCCAGTCAAAGACATATGTAACTGTTTCACATTGAAGAGAAGGACTACCTCCTAATGCTTCAAACTTCTCATTTAAGCAAAGACTAATTTTTACTGTACGACAAAACTCTTTTAAAATGCTGTTGTATTCTGTGATGTATTTTTCAGCTTTTTTGATTCCAAATTCTTCAACCAATGATTGAAGCAGCCTGACGTTAATCAACGAACACTCCTTCTCTACTACTCTTAATATTTCAGTGATATTGGAACACAAAGACAGCTTTGATTCCAGACCTTTCTTACAGCAACGCAAAAATTCCTTTACATCATCTAATGGTGGTGGCTTGTTCTTTATTATTTTATGAACATTGTACAACATTCGACCATAAGACGTTTGTATTGAAGTGAATTCATGACTCATGCATTTAGGAATGGCTATCTCAACTATCAGAATTAAAAATAAATTACACTTTTGTTATTAATATTATACCTACCAGTTGGTGTATTAGGTGGAGTAAGTGATGGTGCAGTTGTTCCAGTGCTTAATGTATCAGTGCTCATATCATTATCAGGAATAAAAACTTTAATAAGCTTCTTATCATCATTGAAGGATTGGTCTATAAAACAAATTATGAGCATTATTGCTCAAAATGTAACAGGCTTACCATAGTCTTTTTGTATAACTGTTCCTAGTTTTACATTACCAGTGAACTTGCACAACACACTAGCAAATGTTTGTAGTAAACTATACTTGCTTTGAATAGCTACTATAATGGCAGCTGACAGGACTTCACGTTGATTAGGAACAGAGGGACTAGCTGATTCCACACTAGCCAATACTTGTCCTGTTATGACACCCTCTCTTTGAAGCATAATAGCTACACTGACAGGATCAGAGAGAGACTGAGAGAGGAGTGGATGATGAGTGTTGAATATATCAATAGCCAGTACCGAACATGCACTGTTTTCTACATGATAGAATGCACACAGTCAATGCTAATACAATCAGTGATATTAACTTACTTTCTTGATCTAAATTTTCAGCTGCAGCATTCTCATTCATAGATTTAAGAGCATCTGACAGTGAGTCAAAGGTAGCTCCTCCTTTACTGTCGACATTATCAGCTCTACGCAACCATCTGGCAATGCATTCAATAAAACGATCTTCTACTTTTGAGTAGTTTTCTGCAATAGCGTCCAGTGAGTCCATGAGTAGTCCTAGTGTCAGTCCTAGTTCCTTCCATCTCCTCTGAGG
>NW_003547406.1:2194-9347 GCF_000090795.2 Amphimedon queenslandica | reverse complement strand
ATTCAATAAAACGATCTTCTACTTTTGAGTAGTTTTCTGCAATAGCGTCCAGTGAGTCCATGAGTAGTCCTAGTGTCAGTCCTAGTTCCTTCCATCTCCTCTGAGGGAAACCACATCTCTTCAACAGATTAAGTACATCAATAAGTTGCTCTAAAATCATATTCAATGATACATAGATAGTTAATGAACATTACCAATAGTCAAAGGAGAAGAGAAGAGACTCAGAGAAGAGGAACAAGAACTAGTTTTAGTTGCCATTGATCAAAGAACAAGCTAACCGGATGCAAACTTTACAAAGGAATGACAAGTGAGGGGCTGGTTTAAGGCGGGGCAATTATTGTTATTTTAACCCTCAACATGGTGGCATTGAAAAAGACATCTGGACGAGGATTTGGATCATGATATGGACTTCATATACAGGGAAGAGAGAAAGTTGATGATGAAAATGATGGAGTTACTAACGGCAGCAAAATAACAGATGAGGTAGTTTAAATGTACATGTATACTTGTACATGAGTTTTAGTGAAATTGTGAATTACTGCATGAATTTGTGACTAGTACTATTGAGCATTTAGCACATAGCATAATAATCTTATATATATATATATATATATATTTTTTTTTTTTATTTATTTATTTATTTATATTTATTTATTCATCTATTTAAAATGTTGACAGAATATGATGGTGGATTATTATCATTTAGTAGTATATTTATACTTTATTGTTCTCATCTCTCTCCTCTTATCCTTTCTTTCATTTTTTCTCTTGTAAAAGAATCTCATGTATTTCATGTAACTTGATGTAAGTAATGTAATGTAATGCTCCAAATCACCACAAATTTTTATTACATTTTCTGATGCATATTGATATATTTATGCTGTATAGAAAGTTTGAGTTGATTCCAACATCAATTTCCATTTTTTGAAAATGCCAAAATTCTGAAAAGTATCCAAGGCCATAGCTCATTGTTTTATCCAAAAAATGGCTCCTAAATCATCCCAATTTTTGTTACATTTTCTGATACATATTGATGTCCTTATGCTGTGTACTGATTCCGACTTTAATTATTGAAGTTACAGCCATTTTAAGAAAATGTCTAAATTCTGAAATACCCAAGGCTATAGCCCATGTTTTTTTTCCAAAAATGGCTCCAAAATCACCCCAAATTTTTATTACATTGTACAGGAAGTTCTTGGAGAAGCTGTTACTTGTTAACTTGTACCTCGGGTTGTGTAACCTGACCCACAACATTGTTTTAATCCTTGCATATGTACACTATGATTATCATTAACACCTACTCTATCTATCTCTGCCTCAGGTCTAGGTGGATCCCTTTCATCACACAGAAGGCAGCCTCTATCTTATGACAATCAAAGAGAAGACAAGCCCCAGGATAGCTATGACCAGCGTCCATATCCTGATTCGTTTCATGACGGTGATCCATACAATGGAAAGGAGGATGTAGATCGTCCATACAAATATAATGAGGACACTAATGCAGAGGAAACTGATGAGGAGGAGGATTATAAATATAACGATAAATCAAAAGAGACGACGGATAATAACGAATACCATTCCTCCTCTAGTGACAATTATCACAATCAGGACGGGCAGGACCCTGCAGAAGAACCAGACCTTCCTCCTCCTTCCTATCCCACGGCTCCCTCCTCCTACTCGTGTAGGTTTCATTATCACTCTAACTCATTGCCTAAGGGAAAGACCAAGGTATCTTATCTTCATTTTATCGGTGCCGCTCACTCTTACAAGGAATTTGCCGATCTTTGTTGTCAACATGGCCGAAAGTGTCAGCTAGGCTGGTTGTTTAAGAAGAAGTGTTTTGCTGTCGGTTGTAACTCTGCTGAAAAGGATAGGTGTACTCCTAAGGCTGTTCCTTATGATGCTAAGTATAGTAGTAGTGTTGTTGTAATGTCTTTTGTTAAGAAGACCAATCATGATAGTCATAATAAAGATGAAAGCTCTTTCTCTTCTACTGTTGTCCCCCAACCATCTTCCTCCTCCTCCTCCTCTTCCTCTGATTATTATTCTTCTAATTTTTATTCTCATTTTGTTGCCACGACGAGGTCGTCGTCTTTGTCTTCGGTTGTCACTACAACTCCAAGCTCATCCTCTTCCATTATCAAGGCAACGCCACATCCTAAACCACCACATAGGAATCACAGATTAATCAATAATGGTGAGTTAGAAAATTAAGAGGATTGCCTTGTTAATTTTTGTGGATTATCTGTTTAAAATGAGAGTTGGTTTAATGTTGTTTATACTGTAAACTTTGTACTTATAATTATGTGTATTGCATGAAAACTATTTGCATAGCAAATATGTATTAGTATAATTACTGTTGCTATTTAAGATATTAAAATCTAATTAGTGAAGCAGTTACAGTAGCAGTGAGTTTTGCATGTCATACACAATGTATGAAGTAGGCAAAGGTCAGTGGTGGCTTCAATTTATTAATGCTTTGGGTAACTTCATATTAACATTATACTCTTGATATTAATGATAATTATTGTAAGACTGGTTTTATTATTTGTCATTGTGTACATTGATATTTATAGTGTACATTATGATGTAGAATGTAATAGTGAGTCTTTTAGAGCCTGTTATGACAAAACACCATTCTCCTAGATGTGTATGTGTATTATCATTCATCAGTACATACTGTATTGTTATTACATTGTGTCCGTGTCTGTTTCCTGTCTCTTATAAACAAAATGTTTTCCATAAAGACAAATGTACACGTGTCTATTCTGTTTGCTTATTTATTAACATTATAATTAATACCTTTCTCGTAATTATTATTTTTTTTCTCCTCCCATTTCTTTTTTCCTTTTCCCCATATGCACCCACTCTTTTTCTATTCTCCTATTCTCCTTTAATATTCTCTCCATCTCTCCTCCTCCTCTCTCCCTACAGTCCTTACAGTAGCAGTTGCTAATAAACATCCAGTTATTACACTACCAACTGATCATATTAAGATATTCTCCAGTACATGGCCTGATTCATCACCAGGTGTTACTTATCATTATCATTGGAGGAGATTGTTTGGTCCTAACAAGGGAAACCTCAATGGAGTCAATGATAAAACCATCTCATTGAGTCACGTATGTTATAGGGAGGGAGAGGGAATCCAAGTACATGCACTGTATGTGTAATACGTATGTTCCTGTGCCTCTGATGTTAAGTTGGATTAAAATTTATTGTTAAATTAGGATATACATGCACCATATTTCCTCAGATAAAAGCCTGGACGTCTATTTCTTAAAATGGCATTTAGACCTCAAAAAAATTTAATAAAATAAAACTTGAGCCAACAGCAAGATTCAAACCAGTGAACTTACGCATAAGACTTCAGCAAGCCTAAAGAAGTACAATGTATTTACAAGGCATCAATGTCATTGTATGGCTAAATTTGTGTATTTATTGCTATTGCACCTAGCTTTTATAATTCCCTAAATTGCGTCAACACATCCTGTGTGTAATGTATAAGTATTGTATTTATAAACTTCTTAGTCTCGCCCCGCCCCTTCGCTACCTGCGGAGGAAGGGTCTGGAGACACTCACGCAAAAAGTGTGTGGAAAGAAGAACACGTGGTTGGCTCTATGTCATGTGACAGAGGAGACCAGATTTGTCAAGACAGCTTAAACAGATGCTTTGCAGCTAAGAAAAGATGAGGATACAGTCTCTTGGACATCTCTTGCAGATTTGAGAGCAGCAACTCTTCACAAAGCGCCATAATATTTACTTTTTATTGATGACGTTTTATTGTAAACACGTGACAGTATTATTACGTCATAAATGCGATGGCATAGTTGTAGTAAGCAGCACAGTAATGCTGCTCTTAAACTTTGAGAAAGAAGTCCAGGGAGCGTTACAGGCTCCTTCCTTCCTTTATTAGGTTCTCATTCTTCCTCTTTTGTCTTAAACAGAGCTCTTCGGTCACATGACTTTTTGTCCTACACGTGGTTCGAGCAATCTGATTGGGATGTGGATTTCTCTGCATGAGCACACATTTTTACCGTGAGTGTCTCCAGACCCTTCCTCTGCAGGTAGCGAAGGGGTGGGGCGAGACTATAAACTTCTTTGAATTTTATTTACTACGGTAGTGTAGTCATACATGTATCTACTTACATAAGGCACCTGGGATGACCAGAAGGCATCTTAATTATTATCAATACAATAATAAAGTATTTAGCATACATATATTTAAGCATCACACCTTGGGGATTTGGGAAAGTGTTTTAGGAATGACTTGGGGGTTTTTGAAAAGTATTATGATATTATGATTATGTACTCTTGGTATCACATGTGAAAAGTGTTGAAGTTATTTCGCAATTGAACAGAATTTATACAAGATAAAGTTTTACAAAAAGATACCATCTTAAATAGAAAATAACTAAATGAGAACATTATTGAATTTAATTAAAAGACCTTACGAACATATAACAAGTGAAGCCTCATGATAAGGTTACATTGTCTTTACAAACTGGACAAAGCTGTCCAGCTCATTGTTCAGACAAAGGAGAGCAAGAGCATAAGGCTTCACACACAAATTAAAACCAAGTTTGCAACCATACAACTAACATCTATATAATTAATCAATAGTTAAAAAACTACATGTACATGTAATAACTATAATAACAAATCATCATACTGATTAGTTTTAATAAAAAGTACTGGTGCATCAAACTGATCAAAGATATTTTTAAAGTTGGGCCTGTCATAATCATTATATTTCCCACAGTCTATGATAAGTTTTATAAATGGTTCAGGACAACCTTGGGGTATGGGCATATGATAACCTTTTGATACTGCCTCCTTTACTTCTTTATCAGTCATACCAGGATATGGTTCCTTTCCTTTGGTAGCCAGTTCCCATAGTAATATACCAAATGACCAAACATCAGATTTAATACTTAGTTGGTTTAAAGCATATCCTTCAGGTGCTGTCCATCTTATAGCTAGCTTAGTTCCTTTCTCAATAGTCCAGTATTTATTGCCATTGAGGTGTTGAGCAAGATGAAAGTTTGCTATCTTGAAAGTGTTATGATCTCCTAATAGTATATTGATGGCTCTTAGATCACAATGAATGTAATCTTGTTCTCCTAGATAAATCATACCTTCAGTAACTTGAATAGCAATATCTACCAACTCTGCTGGTGTAGGATTATTTGTAATTAGATATTGTTTGAGGTTTCCATTGATTGGTTCTGTTATAATGTAAAAAGGATAGCTTTCAATACAAACACCATACAGACTGATGATGTTCTGATGATGAAGTTTTTGCAATTTAATGATTTCTTCAATAAATGTTTCTTGTGTAATATTTGTTGCTATATTTGTCTTAATGGTAACTGTCCCTTTACCTTTCCAATCACCCTTCCATATCTCTCCAAACTTTCCTACATGCAAGCATTTAAAAGACGTAATTTTTGACTTATTAATTTTCAATTCTTTGTTTATTGCCATGGTTCTGCAGATTGTATGTACTTGTTTGGGCATAGGAACTGTTAGTGAGCAGGCCAGACCATTAGCTTTCATCATGTAGTGATGTACCAGGTCATTGAGCGAGTCAAACTTGACACGAGGGTTCATGTAATACTTATTATCCTCAATGTATATACGGTAGTTTCTGATAGTAAATCCATCATTAAGTGAGAGGGCATGCTGTCCAGGTTTGCTTTCACTATCTCTAATTAGGAAAGTACCTGCTTGAGTGTCTGCTTGACTCATTTTCTTCTCTGCTTTATCACGACTCACCATATGATAATAGGTGTACTTGTGCCTATTGAATAAAGGAATTTTAATTACATCATATTAATACTGTATAGCAGAAAAATTTTGTGGATTTTGTTTTTAAAATTTCACACAAATAAAATTTGCGAAAATTGATTTAATACTGTTCAAGATGGCCAAAAAGTAGAAGATCATGAAAATTAAAACCATGAAATTGATTTGTGGACGAATCAGCAAAGTTTTTGAGCCATGAAAATTTTTCGTTATACAGTATTTATTAATAAATGTTACTTTCATGCATGTACATTTATATGTAAGGTAGCTATAAAAGTTGCCTAAGTATATGTTGGGACTTAATTAAGTTATTATTGGTGGTTATTCAAATTTGTGACTAAGCTAAGAAAAAATGCTTCAAAGTTAAAACTCCACTTTGTTGTATTAATTTTTTTACATTTTTAAGAGTTCTCCTTCAATTGGTATCATGTATTTAAGTGAGACGCGGCCTTTACTGTCTGTATGAAGTGAATGCATATACCACCATTCATCATCTTCATGATATTTAACAACTTGAAGTACTTCTCCTGTAATGAAGAAAAATGTGTAAAGATTGGCTCATTTAAGCTATGAAATCATGCATTTAATTATATAGATACTGTAAATGTTCAAATAAAAGTCGGACAATAATAATTGCATAAAAAAATTAAAAATTAAAAGCAGGATTCAAATTTTCGACCCTAGGATCAGTGAACTCAGCTTAATGAAACACCATGGTGTGTGACCTTGCTGCAATAGCTGTTTGATTATCATCATTAAAAGAGCTTTGGCATGAAGAGAGTCTGTTGCAACATATAGCTTCCTGCAGTTGCACTTGCTCTGGAATACCATACAGAAATAGCAGCACATACAATGCAAGCTGCTCCAGCTCCTCCTAGCTTGAAAGGTGTGGCATTACATTATCAACATCTGCAATCATGGCAGCAAGCCATGTGAGAAAGAAGCTTAACATTTTCTGTTCATATTTTTTGAAGGCCATGTTCTAATCTACTGGAAGCTATCTCTAGAGTGCCTTCACAAAGGAACTTAGCTCAACTACTCAATTTTCTTACTTTGAAGCTTCTTGTACCTAGCGCTTTTATTTGAGTAACACAAAACAGTTGAGAAAGACTTTTTCAGGTCAAAAAGAAAGACCTAGTAGCTTGGAACATGCTGTACTAAAGTTATAGTTTATTAAAGACAAAACTCAGCTGTGCAGAATGAATGAATGAGACAGACACAACAAGTACCTATACCTCGCATAGGTGAGGCCAACAAGTTAGGCCATTTGGGACACTCTAAAGTCAATGGTATAAAAAACCTATATTGAATAAAATATGCGTGTCTATACTTGGAGATTATTAG
>NW_003547406.1:0-2184 GCF_000090795.2 Amphimedon queenslandica | reverse complement strand
AAACTTTTATGTGAAGAGAAATATAAAAGATAGATTGCTTTACTTACAATTTTGCTGTGATGTTTGCATCCTTACTAAATGTAATACAGTTGGATCTTCAGTAATTTTTTTAATAAAATGCTCTGCTTTCTCATCATCATTAAAGAGGTGAGGTATGAATGATAACTTTTCCATTTTAATTGCAAACTGAAACAAGTAAAGTAGTTCTACTCTTGAGTATCCAATGTATATCATTGGAACAGCACTCTTCTGTCCAGTCTCTAGTGATTGTACCTCATGTCCATTTGTACTTAACTGAAGTAGTTCACCCTTTTTGAATGAAATAACTAGGCCATTATAATCATTTTGAGCTTCACAGATGGATCCATTAAATGATAGCACTGTCTGTGTGGATTTGACTTCTTTATCTATTGATGTTAATTTCATAGAAAAATATATATAAATACTTACTGTAAGGAGATTGCATTTCAAGTAGCTTCCCAATTTCTTTTTCATTGTCTTGTAGTACTTCCTTTTGACCTGTTTTAATGCATTATGTTAGAAGCTAATAAATCATGTATATACTTATTCTGATTCTTAGAGTAGATTGTAAATGTTCGGTTTCTCTTAATAACATTCGCATTTTTTGTCTTGCAGCCTTTTCTCTTTCAATTTGTTTGACTTTAGATTTAAACCCTTTATATGATTGCAAGCTGATAAGTCAATAATATGATAGACATTATCCAATACCTGATGCCTGCTTGCTACTATCGATGAATTCTAAAATTACTAAAATTGATAATTATAAGGTGATGTAATGAGACTAATGTCAATCCCTACCTTGTTTCTGTTTTAAAGGTATAAGTTGCATTGCCTGATCGTCAAGGTGACCTGTACATACATGCATACATTGATTTGATTTTATAAGGAAAATACTTGATCTCATACTTTCTTTGTCATTGTGGTATGGATTCAGCTTCATTAATTCTCCTTTGCACATTTCAATCTCCCCTGCAACAATCTTCATTTCCTAAATAGATATTAAAGTTTTAAAATACATTTATGTCTGGTATACTTTGTTTCTGATGGTCCTGTCATAGATACTGCAGTGTCCTATTTTCAATCTCATTAAAGCAAATTCTTCTTGCAGCACAGTAAGATTATCACGAGCCCTCAATTGCAAAGCATTCATTAGATGAGTAGGAGCACCACAAATGATGATGATGGAGTTCCCTTTATGCATGCTTTTGACTATGATCCTTCTGCTCAATCCTTGAAATGCTTTCTCCATTAAACGACGAATATCATTCAATAAGTGCTCAGCAGGATCCCAGTCTAGAACAAACTCAATTGTTTCACAAACAAGAAAATCACTTGTTGAAAGCTTTTTATCGAGCAAGAATTGGAGCTTGAAAGTGTGACAAAACTCATCAACTGTTGCATTATAATTGGTTATTAATGGCTTAGCTTCTGTTATGCTGTAGAAATTGACTACTTTTTTCACTGGTGTGATATTGATGACATTGCATATGGTTTTAATGGCTTTCATGACATCTTTTACTGTAGTGGCAATGGCCAGCTGTTGGCTCAGGTCAGAGCAACAGGCATTGATGCATTCTTTGAAATCTTCAAGTTGATCTGCTGTGATCTTATTGCATACTAAACCAGTAATTTTAATATAAAACATCCCATAATCCCATATCATCTCATCAAAGCGATCATTATAGAGTTGTGTAATATAAAGCTGAATATCTATCATTACATTTGTAACTCTATTATACTATTAGTAATAATTACCTGTTTGAGGCCTTGAAATATTACCTATAAGGACATAATTCCTACATGATTTGCTATTGTTAATCATATAAAATACCTGAAGTAGATTCAATTGCTGGGGTTGGAAGATCATAAATACACTCAGACTCACTTTCAGGTATGATAGTTTTCTCTGAAAAGAACAATAAGTTAAATAAGTTCCTTGTATTAGATTTTAATTATTACTTACCAATATCCTGTAATAACTCATTGGCCATACTGAGAATGTCTTTTGTTTTACATAATATTTTAGCAAATGATTTCAGTTTGTTACGATCATTAGCTACTGCTGTGTGTATTTCTCTCATTGCATCATCTGTTAGTGTGTATCCACAACTCTTCACTTCCCTCAATGTTTCTTCAGATATCAGTCCTTCTGTATGTAACAGA
>NW_003547404.1:16813-19441 GCF_000090795.2 Amphimedon queenslandica | reverse complement strand
ACATATACATGCAGTTCATAGTGTGTAGGAATTTGGAGTCTGATATCAAACATACACACGCATTATTTTAAATTTGTGAATTTGTTGGAAATTGGTACAAAATTTTTGTAAAACAATTCATAAACCATCACAAAAAATTTAGAGCCAAAAGGCTATGCATAAATATTTCGCTCGTCAGAGGAAAGGATATTGTTTTTGTCTTCTTGGAGAAAATTTTTAAAAATCTTTTAAAAAGCTAGGGCGGTCCAGAATTCTTGAATATTGTACAATTTCTAATTATACATGTATTATGTTTTATAACAAGTTTGAGCTGATTGTAATCAAAGCCAGATACTTAAGAATTCTCACAAAAGTTGGTTAAAGACGTACAAAGAAATTATTAATTATTACCTTAACAGCAGCAACAGTGAGTCCAGCACTAGTAGTACCCACTCCAGTAGTTAATACAGAACGAGGACTGAGATTTGAAGCAAACTTGAGAAACTGAGATTTTCCAGTGCCTAATGAAACAAGACAAAACACAGTTCAGTAAGTGTAAGGAAGAATGACTACTGAAATAAGAAACAAGATGGCAACAATTGAAGAAATTGTATCAGGAATCTTTCATAGGGACATCAATATGCAATAGAAAATGTAACAAAAATTGGGCGCAATTTTGAAGGTAATTTTTGCAAAAGTAACCATGGGCATTTCAAAAATTGGGCTTTAAAAATGCACATAACTCAAAAATTTATAGTGAAATCAGCTCAAACACACAATAAAAGGACATTAATATGTATCAGAAAAAGTAATAAAAACTGGGGGTGATTTCAGAGCCATTTTTACAAAAAAAACCATAGGCTATAGCCTTAGATATTTTTCAAAATTTGGCCAATTTTTAAAAATGCTCATAACTCAAAAATTTATGTTGGAATCAGTTTAAACTTTCTACGCAGCATAATCCACAAAAATTGCACAGCTTGAAACAAACCACTCATACAGTATTTTGTTAGGTGCTTTACTATACACAAATGTAGTATTATGAGTTCTTATTATAAATGATACAATGGTCAACAACTCAATTAGAAAGAAGGAGAAAGAGAACAGGAGAATAGTACAATAATAAATAAGTAATAGCAATAGAAAGAGCTTATATACACAGAGCTTAATTACATTCCAGTTACTATGGTGATTATAAAACACTTACCAATAATGTAAACACACTTCATGAATATCATTAACATGGTTTAATAATAATATTACATGTACTGACACATACATTCTATAACAATAATAATCACACATTATATTACAACAAATACATGTAGCATGGAATGCATCATAATGTATATTATACATCAATGATAATCAGATTACATGTACATGTACATATACAGTACAATTCACAGTATATTATACCTGGATCTCCCACTAGTAGTAAGTGACAGTCACCTCTAACACGAGTGCCAGACTCATCAACATACTACAATAAATGAATTTATACATTACTTCACAATTTACAATTACTACATGTAAAATAAATCCTACATTATAATAAAGATTTCATGAAAATACAGACAGTAACAGTACTTAACAGAAGTTTATATGCACTCAACAGTTAAGGCTTTATGACACACGTATGTATTGGTATTATACACGTAAATATCACAGTAATTTACTAATTATACAATATTCAAAATGAGCAGAATAATCAAATTATGGCTAGGAAAATGCAAATAGCAAAAACTAAGGTACATGCATGAATATTAAATTAACCTGGACCTCTCCAACAAGAGCTAAGCATATACAAAGCTTAACTACATATAGTCCAAATACTTGAGGACAGAAACTAGCAATAATTACATTACGACCTTCCAATGGATTGTCCTTATAACTACACCAAAAGGTATCAAAACGACTTCTAAACATTAAAAAAATTAATTCATGATACAATAAAATATAAGAATGAAAACAATACCATTTCATCAGTGATGTCATTCTTCTTTTGACTAGTTGTCTTGAGTACAATGTGATTTGCATGTATAACCACTTCCAACAAACACGTACTACCAGAGCTACAGGTAAGATAGTATAAAGTGTGTTGCAAATTCATTTGAAATTAAAGTCACTCTCACTTGAGAGATTTCCACTGCTGTCTGACAATACCAGGAACAATAACATCATCTCCAGCTTTACAAGAATCCACAAGATACCTCTCTAATACAACCCAGACAGACCTTGGAATCTATACATGTACACAAAGACAAAGAGTAGAAATAATGAGGGAAAAGAACGAGAGAGAGAAGGTACATGTAGAACAGATAGGAATGGAGGGAGAAAATCACTTACATATCCAATCCCAAGCTTTTGCACATGTTCCTGCATTCTTATCTCTTGATAGTCATGGCAGCTCGAAGACTCTGTAATAAACGTGACTAAGGAATAGACAAATAGAAATCAGTACCCTTTAACTGGAGAAAACTTGTAAGAAATACAACCATCAACAGAGCACCTACAAATAAACACATAAAATAACAAGTATTGCTATAAATCATATTTAATGTTCAAGCAAATTCTAAATTTCTCACAAAGTGTGCTAAGTGAGGCACATTTTAAGCACAAACAATATCCAGGGTATTTGGAGCAACA
>NW_003547404.1:11870-13506 GCF_000090795.2 Amphimedon queenslandica | reverse complement strand
GGACATATATTATTTCGGTGGATGTAGTGTTCGTGATTATCAAAACAGCTTACATTGTTTCAATGTGGATTCATTGAAGTGGAGAGAACTCTCTCCTTCTAGTTCTGATCATGGTCCTATGAAGAAGGCCTACTGTGGAATGGTGTCAGTTCATTTTGACAGTGAACACTATCTCGTAATAATCGGAGGACTTGGATCATCTTCTACTCCAAAGCAACCTAACGCTCAGTATAATAATTATTATGATGATTTGAGATGTAATGAGATACATTATTACAGGATTTCATCAGGTCAGTAATTCTCATCATCGATACACAATAGTTGATGAGTATTTCAAACTGAATAATTTATATTAATGTACATAAAACAGATTGTTAATAATTAAGTGTGTTTGTTAGTGTGTCTCTGTGTGTCATGTGTTTGTGTGTGATGGTGACGTGTGTCTATATGTGACGTGTGTGTGTGTACTAATACATACATTATGATGTGTCTGTGTATGATAGTGCATATAATGTATGTGAGAATTTATGAATGTATGACGTGTGTATGTGACGTGTATCTATAATGTGCATGTTATGTGTGTGTGAGTATTATCATGTATCTGTGTGTGTGTGATGTCTGTATATGTACATGTATCTATACATAAGCTAATGTGACATGAGTGTGTGTGTGTAGGTTCATGTCATTTATTATCATTTGGTGTGTGTATCCATACATGAGTGTATCTGTGTTTGTGTGTGTGTGTATCATGTGATAGTGATGTGTGTCTATGCATGATGTGTATGTATAAATAATAATGTACACACATATACACATACATATGTATGATGAATGTGTATAATGTATGTGTGTGTATGTGGTAAGTAAGTGTACATGAATGTTTGTACATTATTATTAGATCAATGGATATCTCCTGTTGTTACTGGAGACAGACCACCTCCTATTGAGGACTTCACTCTAACACCAGTTACTAATAACACTGCGGTAATGTTTGGAGGCTATACTGATAATGGAGTCAGTAATAAACTGTATACGATAAGTTTCACTAAGACATCAGTGGTGAGTTAATACTGTAGGATGGGTAATTTTGATTACGAGATTAATTTGATCACAAATTGTGGATTTACAATTAAAATTTAATTTATTATTCTCTCAGGATATATTATTCTCTCAGGATATATTGGAAGTACCTAATCCTGGAGGATCAGTACAATGGCCTGAGGGAAGATATGGTCATTCCAGTGTACTGATTACCACTAGTTCAGGACCATACTTACTAGTGGTGGGTGGATACCTTGCCTATGATGTATGGTTACTGGACATTAACAAAAGAAAATGGGAAGAACTGGTAAGTATTATATTATGATGCTTGATAATGAAACATAAAGTGATTAACTAAATTTGTAACTCATGAGGTTTGTAATGTACATGTACATATTATGATACTCAGTGAAAACTACTGATGAATAATGCTGGTATTCAGTATGTGTGTGTGTGTCTGTTTTAGTGTGAATGTGTGTTTGTGTCTTTTTGTGTTTTGTGTTTGTTTCTTTACCTAAGTATGTGTGAATATACATGTGTCTGTGTGTGTGTGTGTAAAGATGGATTGACAATTGATAGAGTGTCAATGCTTGAA
>NW_003547404.1:9379-11860 GCF_000090795.2 Amphimedon queenslandica | reverse complement strand
CATGTGCAGACAATAAAACTGTGAGTTAGTTATTGTGTTTATTAACCAGATATCAAATCAATTAATATGTCATACACAAATTAATTATTATCATTTAAATTTTATAGATTAATCTACCAGACAATGTCACTAGGAGATTTAGGCATTCTCTCTCAGTATGGAGTGTGACCCCAACTACTAACTGGATAATTGAGTTTGGAGGAGGTACATCATACACTGATACAGCAGTTATTGAACTCAGTAAGTACATGTAGACAGTAGTAGATACAATGTGTATTGAATATGTAATGATAATTAGTAATGATAATATTACAATAAAGTAAGTAATTCTTATGATAAATATTTAATGAGAGCATTTGACGTATACCTATGATACTAATTATTACCAATTCATTCCTGCTATGTACAATAGTGAAATATAATGACTGCAGATACAGAAACACTGATATTAATAGGAGCTAGAGTGAATGAAATAATTATTATTATCAGTGTGTTTATATACAATAATATGTTCATGTGGTTAACTATGTAAACGGACAGAGGTCACACATGCAATGATTAAACATAATTCCATCAATAATAAGGTTACCATAGTAACTAACTGTAATTAATTTGTGTATTTCTTATTCTCCACTATTTTGTTACTGTATAGGATATACTAGTGATAATGATTGGTCTACTAGTGTAATACCTCTGGACCAGTATCAAGATCAACTAAGAAGAAGGATACTGAGTGATTGGGAGAATTTAGGATTAAGCAAAGAGGTTCAATTACTCAGAGGGCACCTACAAGAAAGAGAAAGAGAATTCTATGAGGAACAGCTTCAAAGAGAAATAAAAGAGAAGAAGCAGATACAGCAAGATCGAGACAAAGAGCAGCAACAGCTTCTTGAAGAAAAGGCAACACTTAGTCAGCAACTTGATGATGCTACCACTCTCCTTGAGCAAGCAGAAAAGGATAAATCAAGTCTTGAATTAGGTACTATTGTGTTGTACTGTTGTTTATGTGTACATTGTTTACATTATAATACTAATGGATTAGAGAATGTTGAGTATGGAAATAGTATCCTGTACTCAATATAGGTCAAATTGTCCATGCATGCATTAGAAATAATGAGATTGATGTAGAGTGAGCTCTGCTTACCATATATAGTATCGGCAATAATCATAGTACATGTATTTATGCGCTACTATACATGCAATTTAAGCACTAAATATCGTTTTACTTCTTTTTTTGTAATTTTTGATAATAGAACATTATAAGAAGCTTAAAGCAAAAGTTGCTGAAATATTGGAAGAGAAGACACAAGTAGAGGAGAAGAAACAGATTATTACTGGTTAGTGTATCATCAGTACATAATATTAAATTAGAGAATATTCTATTAATGTAGAAGATTATGAGAAACTGAAACTCAAAGTAGCTGATATGGAGGAACAATATCTCAAGGAGAAACAGATCATTATTGGTTAGTTAACTATACACACAGCATGTATTAGATGAGAGAATATGTTTATTATGTGGACGACAATCAAAATCTCATTTCAGAGAAAGACAAAGTTATAGCCAAACTGACATTGAATGAGAAACAGATCATTACTGGTTAGCGTATCATCATCAATCAATAATAATTATTAATATTCTATTAATTTATAGACCTTAAAGAAAAGGAGTTGTACATAGCCAAACTAGTGAAGGAAAGACAAGAGAGGGTCCTCAAGCAACCTATCAAAGAGACTAGTTCCATTGGACTACAATTTAATTACCTCATCCCTTCAATGGGTAAGAGTATTATTGACTGACTGACTGACTGTGTGTCTTATTATTACTGATAGATAATTTGGACTGTCTGAGTGATGTACAGGTAGCAGAGAAGAAGCTGTTTCTAGTTCAAGGAGAGAAACCTCAACTAATTAATTGGGAGAAATATGGTCTAAGGATTGGAGTACAAGAAGATACCTTATCACCCACTGATACAGTTGAGGTAGCAGTGGTCACTCTTGTAGGAGGAGAGTTTGTGTTTCCAAAGAATACAGTACTAGTGAGTGCTGTTTATGCTGTTTCAGTATCCAAGCCTCTCCTCAAACCATTGCGACTAGAAATTGAGCACTGCATTGATCTGAGGGGACGACCAGGTCTTACACAATTTTTGAAGTTTGCCATAGCTCCCGTGAGCACACCCAGTCTTCCTTACCACTTTTTATTAGTTGAGGGAGGAGAGTTTAAACCTGATAGTTGGTATGGATCCATTCAACGTAAAGAGTTCTGTTTGGTAGCTATTGTTGGAGAGAAACGTCTACCCAAATCATCAACTAATGGAGACGAGTCAGAGGAAGAGGAGGAGGAGCAAGAGGAACAATCAGAAGAGGAAACTGAGGAGGAAGTGGAAGATGGTAATAGTGATTCATCCTGTGATTCTGATAAGACTAAAGATCCACCAGGAGGTAGCAGTGGAGGACAAGGTGAGTAATGAGTCAGTTAGT
>NW_003547404.1:4088-7508 GCF_000090795.2 Amphimedon queenslandica | reverse complement strand
AAGTAAGAAAGTGATTGATGATGTCTTGTATCTCATTATGCTGCACTTAATTCTCTTAAGACATCTCTCTCAGATCTTGCCAGTCAGTTATATACAGCTCATCTTATCAGTGATGAAGTCAGAGAGACTCGTAGCATGGAAAAGTTCATTACAGAGTTCAAGGCTAGTCTTAGTTTTATGAGGAAGTTACCTCAAGTGCAGGAGCACTGTCAAAAGTTCTTAAGCTCATTCATTACTGTAAGAGGCAGTTATGCTAATGCAGCAATAGCTTTAGGTGAGGACTGGATTGAAGCTATTAGGAATGAACTGGGATTTGATTTTCATATTAATATTGATGCTTAATAATAATTTTGATTGGCTTCTTATTATTGCTTAATTTAAATAATTTTTTAATTTTTAAAGAATAATTCAAAAAATTAATTACCATATAAGATGATTTGTTGGTGGGAGTTTTCTTGGGCGGTTTTGTGATGACTAGCTTATTGGCGGTTTCTAACAATTTAATTATATCCCCACCCTTAGGCAGGGTTTTACTTAAGTGGTTGTGGTTCGTGGAGAACATTATTATCAGAGAAAGACTGTACCTTTTCTGGAAGATTGTATTCTTTATCACCTGGTTTAGAGACTGGCTTAATGAAACATAGTAAAGCCATGTTAGCTAGCTGCTTTTAACCATGGTTTTAACTAAAATTAATGTGGGTGTGGTCACACACATGAATGGAATTATTGCTTGCGGATTTTATTTTGGCAATTTTATATAAATCCGTCAATCCGCCAATTTAAAATCCCCATCAACATTTCATCTTATATGGTATTAAGCAAGAAGAATTTGTAAAGCACAATAACAGTGTGTGTATGTGTTCTTGTATAATACTTGAAATTCTTAAAAGAGTGGAAATCTTTATCTTGATATCGAGTAATCTAAGAATCCTTGTTCTTAAAGCAACTGATACTACTACTACACAATAAAGGACCTAATAATAATAATAATAACAATGATGATAGAATGCTATAGGAGTGATGTACATGTACATGCAAACAGACAGACAGTATTTGATATACTGACTTGTCCTTCACCGTATAGACAGTAATGAATACATTAGTCTTAACCTGTTTGAACTTGTATGGGTTCATTGAGGAAGAATATCCTCTGACGCCAGTGAGTGGGTGTATCGTGTGGACTAGTACTGAAGTACACAGGATAAGAGGGAACCTCAAACCCAATGACAAAGTATCCAACAAGACCCTACAACATATTAATAACAAACCAGACCTTAGGGAACTTGTTACATGTACATGTACAACATTGATCAGTACTAAGTTACTAACTGCAGTCGCAATGCACTGAATGCATTTTGAGGGTTGAAATTTGTAAATCAGTCAAAAAGCTCAAAGACACAATAATTGGAGGTGATTTGGAACCACTTTTCAGAAATTGCCTCAGTTTCAAAATGGCCAAACTCAATATGCATCAGAATTCAAAAAAAAAAAAAACATAATTATGGCGACTTCTGAACCATTTTTCAGAAAAAACCTTTGCTCTTCTTTAAAAATTGACTCGTTATAAAAGTGCTGACAACTCAAAAATTATTTGTTGGAATCAGCTCAACCTTTCTACATACATACATATGTAGCAAAAGAACATCAATATGTATCAGAAAATGTAATAAGAACTGGGGGTGACTTCGAGGCCATTTTAAATAAAATCCATTGGCTATAGTAAAAGGTATTTTTTGGAAAATGGCTGATTTAAAAAAATGTTCATAACTCAAAAAATACTTGTCAGAATCAGCTCAAACTTTCTATATAGCATAAAGTCATTGATATGTATCAGAAAATGTAATAAAAACTGGGGGTGATTTCGGAGCCATTTTTTGGAAAAAGCATGGGCTATAGCCTTGGTAATTTTCAAAAATTGGCCAATTTTTTTAAAAGCTCATAACTTAAAAATTATTTGGCGGAAACAGTTCAAACTTTCTACATAGCATAAGGAGATCAATATGTATCAAAAAATGTAATAAAAATTGGGTGTGATTTCTGAGCCATTTTTTGGAAAAAAGCATGGGCTACACTATAGCCTTGGGTAATTTTCAAGAATTGGCCGATTTTTTAAAATACTCATAACTATAAAATTATTTGTTGGAAACAGCTCAAACTTTCCACATAGCATAAGGACATCAATATGTATCAGAAGATGTAATAAACACTGGGGTGATTTTGGAGCCATTTTTGTATAGCATTGTGTATTCTTTAAAATCACACCGTCCAAATAAGACCAATACATGTATGTACATGTACATGTAGCAACAAGAACAGCTAGTTGTTAGTACATTGTAATAAACTGAGTCAGTTAATACAAATCATCAGTTAGGGATTCAGTCCCAAAAGATGGTTAATGATATAATGTTGTATCATCATTCTTAGTTAATACTTGATTTGAAAGAGATGGCATTAGTAATATGCAGGGATTCCCATGGAATTTCTGGCATAATGTTCCTGCAGCTTCTTGTCAGTGGGTTATTAAGTTACGTATGGGGGCAACATCCCGTACTCTAGTACAGGATTTTGTCTAAAATTTGCTCAAAAATGAAAAGGAGAGAATTCTCGATTTTATAATTGTTCCTGATACAAATACATGTTTCTATGTTGTGTACAAAGTTTGAATTTATTCCAATCAAGTTTGGATTTTATATGAATTTTAAAATTTGCTCAAAAATGAGGCCAACATCCTGTACCAAGAATTTTGCAAATTTCGTCAAAAATGAAAGAAAAATTTTAATTTTTTACAATTTTTCTGATACGTATGCATGTACTTATGTTATGTAGAAAGTTTGAACTGAGTTAGATGAAGTTTAGTTTTTTTACAAATTTTTAAAAGGTGTTCAAAAATTGGACCAATGTATAAAAATGGCTCACAAATCCTCATTTCCATTTCTGATGCATATTGATGTACATGTACTGTACTTATACTACGTGTTTAACATACTTTATGCTGCCTATCCTGTGGTTTTGTTGGAATGCAAAAAAGTCCGAGAGGCAGAGAGAGGGTGTGGTCAATCCTATGGGTCATGATATGTGCTTCAGTTTAAGGGGTCAAAAGGTCATGGGAACACACAAAGGTCAAGTCAACCTCCTGAATACTGTAAAAAATACATTGCAATATAAAATTAGTTTAAAAAAATTATTTTGTAACTGATTGACCTATAAAATTCAACTAAAAGAGCAATCAATAGAGGCACTGACACTATCAATAGAAGATTTTATTTTTATCTAAAAAGTTCATGACATCATAATTACATCACACAGTATGTTACTAACTTTAGCTTCAACACAACACCTGCTAACATCATCTCCCTCATCTGTTTCATGAGGGCGGGGCTCCTCGTAAGTAACGGCAACAACTTCAATGAGCACCTTCCC
>NW_003547404.1:0-1271 GCF_000090795.2 Amphimedon queenslandica | reverse complement strand
GTTCCTTAGAGCATTCATATTGACATGGAGAGGAACAGAGAGAAAGCCCTGCTAAGTTATGATGTCACATAAAGGCCTAAGAAGGGCTCAGAAAGATATGGACTCCAGTAAACACAGCTTTATGGTCAAACTCACCCATCAAAAAGACACTAGCCTTTTATGGATGGCAAACTTGATGAAGAAAAATGCTGTTAAGTGCTTACCTTTTAGTTTGGTGGAGATAAACATAAGGCATCATTTGTTGAAGTATCAGAGCTCAAGAAGCAAGAATCAGAGCATAAACTGTTGCTATATTACAAGATACAAATCCGCAGCCATTTTTTTGTTTATAAACTTTCCGTGTACTAAAGCTCTTCCGTAAACTGCACCAGTATCCCTTTAACTCCTATAAACATGGTACAAGGTATACTTTGTTCATATTTTTTGAGTTACTGAATAGCTTAAATAATTAAACTTTCCTCTCTCTCCTTTTCTTTCTGTATATACATGTACATGTAGTTTCATTAAAATTGTTTATTTAAATGAGAAATGGGCCACAAATTTTGCCAACATTAAAAAAAGAGAGAATTCTCCATTCTATAGTTGCTTCTAATGCATATACAAGTTTTAATGTTGCTTAGAAATTTGAGTTGATTCTAATCAAAATTAATTTTTTACAAATTTTTAAAGTTACTCAAAAATCAGACCAAAGTCCCTTTAAATTTTGCCAAAAAAATAAAAAGGAGTGAATATTTATTTTAATAATTTCTCTGTTACATATACATGTTCTTATGTTGTGTAGAAAGTTTGAGCCAATTCCGATCAAACTTAAATTTTTTATAAATTTTTAAAGTAGCCATGTACTATAATGATAGTGCTTGTTAGCTTGTGCTGTTTAGGTCACTTAGCATGCTTTATGGGAAGCAATGTACCTGTCCTGATTATAGAGGTGTCCTTATATCTTGACTTATCTTAATTATATTCATCATTGTATATTTTTATAATTTACATTCTCTTTAAAGGATGATGTCATCATGGGTACTCTCTCTGTCCATGAAAACTTGTACTTCTCAGCTGCTCTGAGACTACCCAACAGTATGAAAAAGTTATCGGAGAGCTAGGACTAACTGGATGTGCTGATACTAAAGTAATGAAATGAAAGAGAGAAAAAGAAGATTTCTCTAAAGGATAAAGCATTTCTGCACTATAAAAGCCACAAATGCTACCTTTAGATGCTACTAAAGTTTAGAATGAAGTTTATGTACAAAATTATTGGTTATAGCATTTTAAAA
>NW_003547403.1:16852-19484 GCF_000090795.2 Amphimedon queenslandica | reverse complement strand
GATTTAGAGAAATTTGTTCATAATTTTTGAAGGCCATGTTCTAATCTACTGAAAAATGCTACCAGCTATCTCTAAAGTGCCAACACAACGGAACTTGGCCCAACTACTCGATTTTCTTACTTTGAAGCTTCTGTACCTAGCACTTGTATTTGAGCAACACAAAACAGTTAAGAAAGACTTTTCCACGTCAAAAAGAAAGATCTAGGAGCTTAGAACACGCTGTGCTAAAGTTATTGTTTATTAAAAACAAATTTCAGTTGTACAGAATGAATGAATGAATGAATGAATGACAGACACACACAACAACTACCTATACCTCGCGTAGGCGAGGCCAATAAAGAGAGAAGATATGACGTATTTATGGATTTCAGAGGTACGGAGATACAAGCAAGAGCTCAGTATAGTATCACAGGGGAAGAAGTGAAAACAGTTTGTGACTTTCTATCAAACCAAGACTAATAATAATAATAATAACAATAATGAACACAAAATAGTACATGTAATGTAATACTAGTAACAATGACTAAAGTGTTTATTACCATAAATGGAGTGACTTTTTGTGCAATTAGACTAAGTTTAAAAATTTTTTGACTTGTTCATGTGTACAAATTTTAACATTTATAATTTTAACTTTTCTGAATAGAAACACGTGGTTTTGCACATGCACAAATGCAGTACTCGGAATCGGTATTTGATCCATCGATTCCAGTCTCATAAGTATTTGGAATCGGAATTGATTGCAAATTTCTAAAAACCCAATCATGGCTTTATCATAGATATTAGACTAATATTTATGGCTTCATCTAAGGGACCACTGGCAAGAGCTGAGAAGATACAGACATCAACTCCTAGACTACAAGAAAGCAAATGTACTGCAGCTATTGACTTTGGAACATTATCTCTATCAGTAGCATACACCACTCCAACAACAGGAGGAGATGTAAAAGTTTTACCACTTCACAGTTCACTAGAAAGAATCCCTAATGCAATCATAAATATTATATTTAGTAATTACAGTGACTCTATATAATAAAGTAATTACAGTTTTTGATAAAAATTGATATGTTTTTAACAGCATTTTTGTATGGGCTATAGTACAGGCTATTTTTTTAGAAATCAGCTTATTTTTGAAAATGGCTGTAACTCAAAAAGTTTTAGTCAGAATCACTTCAAACTTTCTACACAGCATGGGTACATCAATATGTATCAGAAAAATTTGGGGTGATTTTGGAGCCATTATGTACTCTTCGCTATAGTAATGTGGTAGTGTTACTAAGTAAGATTCACACTCCTGTTCACAATCACCAAACAAAAAACTTCTGTAAAACTTTATGATATCAATATGTATCAATAATCGTGAAATGTTTTCTGATATATTCTGTCTCACCTTTTATACTGATTCCATGTCTACAGTGAGCAATCAATGGTCTACAAGTATCGTAAGTCCATTGCAAATACCATCATTTACATGGTCACATGACCTATGATTGATACAATCAGGCTCCAAATGTCATGAACACATATCACTGTTGATATATTCCTAGAGTACATTGATTTGTATTGTGAGTCATGATTGTGTGGGAGTATGGCACTAGCTGATAGACAGTGACTGCTGAGTAATAGTGATTAGTAGGGACACGCACATTATTCGGGAATTTCTTTTGGAATAATGGGTGTGAAATTTAGAGAAAGAATAATGGGTTAAAATTTGCCTGCCTGGATCATGTGATCAATATTTAACCCTTTTAATACTGCATGAGCATGTGTCATTGTGTCAGCAAACAGTACAGTACAATTTAACATCACTTTACAGCAACAGCAATGAGTAACTCCACTGGAAATAATACTGAAAAGATTTCAGGACACTCAAAGTAATTCACTTGAGGATTACATTGAGTCATCAGTAGTGTTACAATATAACCATGAATGATGATATCAATAATCAAAATGAATTTTTGGTATTATCAGAGCATAATAATGGGAATAATGGGCCAAAAAGGAGAGAATAATGGGATTGAGGAAGAGAATTGAAGAATAGAATTATAGGGTTGAAAAAAAGAATAATGTGCATGTCCCTAATTTTGATTAGGACAAAAATGAGCAGATAAGAACTGTGAAGTGTTAATCCTCTTGTTGTTTGAATTCCATCAAGGTATACTAATCCAACTGTATATAAGTATAGCTTATACACCGAGGTTGAGGTTTCTGTGATTTATTGACCAAGGGAATCAGATTTGATGCATTTCTTATAGCTAGGGTACACAAGAAAGTATTTAAAAGCCATACTATTAGCAACCAATTCATTTTAAGTCACGCACTAGAATGGAAAAGCAACTAGACATGCTCATCTGTTCTCAAAAGATGCAACTAACACAGCCACCATTGATAGCTCTGGGAACGCCTATTTTTCGTCATAACATGACTGCCCCGCCTACTTTATTAGTGCTACTGAGAGCACAACAATCCCAGCAATCTTGTTTGCAAAGGCTGCATCGGGCAAGGATTTAAAAGATGCGCAAGATCACTGTGAGCCATACACGTATTACTTAAAGCACAGGAAGCAGTGCTGTTATATATCCAGCACAGCACTGCTTCCCTGCTTTAAATGATTTATGGTTACTAGGGGACGTAC
>NW_003547403.1:6918-12567 GCF_000090795.2 Amphimedon queenslandica | reverse complement strand
CTGCTTCAGTGATATCCAGTTGAAGCCATGGTTTAGTAGGAGGGAAGATAACAGTGTCCAAAGTATTTGGATTTGCATCAGTCCCATCAAGAGCAAGATAAGGTTTGCTCCATTTTATTCCAGTCTTGTGATGAGTACTTGTTGCCTGTGACTCTGTCCAATCTTGTTTGACCTAAAATGAAAATAATAGCAGCTAAAGTTCTATCTCTCATTTCAGGCTAATTTTTTCCCTTCTCCTCCCTTTTCCTTTCAACTCCCTGCCTGTTATAATAACCTGATGAACTTGTACTGTTCTATTGATATTAGTTATATTCTGCCAGCTGGCTTTGTGTGAATACCAATACTTCAAGTAAAGTTTTGCTGATACAATGTTGCCACAATCACTTGGTATGTCCCCAAATTGAATGAGACTCCTTTTCTTGGGGAATTCCGGATGTTTACCAATTATAAGGCCATAGGAGTTTTTATTTGATCCTCCTTCCAGCCAGACGTCTTTTATTGCATTAAGGCAGTAGACTGGCCCATTGCTGCAACAAGTGCTTTGACCACAACCTGCAATAACAATTATAGCTCTTATATCAGGAGTGTATGATGAATTGATGATAAATGATTTTACTTGCATGCATCATCATGCACTTTTGTTCATATACAGAATAAAAGAAGCATACCTGTTGTAGCCATGAAGGCAAGTATTGCATTAAGCAAGAGAAGGTAAGAAGGCATTGTAAATAACTTGAGATGCTCAATAGGCTGTTGCTGCCTCTTTTATAAAGTATAAATGTTATGGTCCAAACGGCTGGAACAAAAACCTATCATTGTGTATAGAGCACCTATAGTATATTCTTACGTATAGTAAAAATCCACTCTTGGGAAGTTTAGTGTTAAATTGTTACTAACAAACAAACAGAATATTACAGCAGATATTACAACAATTATCGTGTCCTTGTTCTTTTGCTTTTCATTTTTTTCAGTCTGTACAGACTATTGATGCTGGTACAGTTTCAATATGATAACTAATTGATGGTGGTAGTAGGATGATGAATTTGCATATGTTCCCATTTGCAATAGATACAACACTCCACCCTAAGACATGTTTGCTACAGGTAACCATACGATTCTTGTAAATAAATAAACTGAAAGCATTTGACTAATGTCCCAATTTAGCATATACCAATAGGCAGTGTGTATGTTTATATTAATTATTATTATTAATTTCATTATTATTTATGACATGTTTCACATATATATTACTGAACAAAAAAATTGTGAAACTTTATGACATCAATATGCTGTACAGAGTGATTTTTTTATTAATGACACTCCTCCTGAGTCAATTCTCATTGCTGATTGTGGCAATGGATAAATAATAAGCCAATAAAACTTTATTTACCACTAAATCATAATCATTATTCATGATCACAATCACTAGACTAATAGTGAAACTATTTCTTTAATTAATAAAATCAAAAATGAATGGCCTAAAAAGTAAACATAACTGAAATTATCTACTTATGAAAAACTCAAGTTCATGAACTGACTAGCTCAGTTGTGTTCAAAATTAGTTGCAAAAGATGGAGAGGAATGGCTTATCAGTGCTGTGTTCACGACTACGGAAGCGAATATCCCATCCATCATCATTCTCATTTGTTGCCCAAATAACAACTCCATAATTTTCCTCTCCATTCTTCCAGTTTCTAGCTGCTTCAGTGATATCCAGTTGAAGCCATGGTTTAGTAGGAGGGAAGATAACAGTGTCCAAAGTATTTGGATTTGCATCAGTCCCATCAAGAGCAAGATAAGGTTTGCTCCATCTTATTCCAGTCTTGCGATGAGTACTTGTTGCCTGTGACTCTGTCCAGTCTTGTTTGACCTAAAATGAAAATAATACCATCTAAAGTTCTCTCTCTCATTTCATACTAATTTTGCTTCTCCTCTCTTTTTCATCTAACTCCCTGTCTGTTATAATAACCTGATGAACCTGTACTGTTCTATTGATATTAGTTATATTCTGCCAGCTGGCTTTGTGTGAATACCAATACTTCAAGTAAAGTTTTGCTGATACAATGTTGCCACATTGACTTGGTATGTCCCCAAATTGAACGAGACTCCTTTTCTTGGGATATTCCGGATGTTTACCAATTATAAGGCCATACGAGTTCTTATTTGATCCTCCTTCCAGCCAGACGTCTTTTGTTGCATTAAGGCAGTAGACTGGCCCATTGTTGCAACAAGTGCTTTGACCACAACCTGCAATAGCAATTATAGCTCTTATATCAGGAGTGTATGATGAATTGATGATAAATGATTTTACTTGCATGCATCATCATGCACTTCTGTTCATATACAAAATAAAAGAAGCATAGATCTACCTGTTGTAGCCATAAAGCCAAGTATTGCATTAAGCAAGAGAAGGTAAGAAGGCATTGTAAGTAACTTGAGATGTCCAATAGGCTGTTGCTGCCTCTTTTATAATGTAACAAAATGTTATGATCCAAATGGCTGGGACAAAAACCTATCATTGTGTATAGTACACCTATAGTATATTCTTACATATAGTAAAAATCCACTCCTGGGAAAGGTCGTAACAGCTTAGTGTTAAACTGTTAAAAACAAACACAAACGGAATATTACAGCTTATACAAACAAGCAGATGTTAGGAGCTGTTCAAATCAACAATAATTATGGTGTCCTTGTTCTTTTGCTTTTTATTTTTTCAGTCTATACAGACTACAGAGTGATGTACACTTTTAATATGATAACAAAACTGATGGTGGTAGTAGGATGATCAATTTAAGTTAATATTAGCATATGCCTCTATTTGCAATAGATACAACTGACTTTCCACCCTGAGACACATTTGCTACAGGTAAACATATGATTCTTGTAAGGGAATAAACTGAAAGCTTTGACTAATGTCCCAATTTAGCACATACCAATAGGTATACTTGTTATCAGTGTATATGTTTATAATAATAATTATTAGTATTAATTTCATTATTATTTATGATACGTTTCATTGTTATTTTTATAGGTATGTTTTGATTATTATTTAATATTACTAATACAGTGTATTACCACCCTGCTTTCCTCTCATACATAAATCTACCCTTTTCTTTACTTACTCTAGTAAAATTGATCTGTTTTATGAATATGAAAATACAATGCTACCATGCATCCTCTTAAAATTACACAAAAATTCTTTCATTCAGAAACTTTATTATTCTAAATTAAATATACAGTATAGATCTAGCCTCTATAAAACAGACACTTTGGTCCAAGAAACTGAATTGCTCTGTTAGTATTTTAACTAAAAACATAAAAAGTGTAGGAAAATAATTAGTTGTGGCTTGTATGATTGCATTATCATAACAATTAGTGATAACTGCTCTGGTGGGCGAGACTGCAGTTCTTATATCAAAAGCATTATTATGCTTTCTCATATTACAAGTCACATGATAGTACTAGAGTAGAAGAATAGCTACAGATTTACAGTCTTCATTCTGATCATGGCTTTATCCAAGGGACCACTAACAAGAGCTCAGAAGATACCAAGAGGATCTAATAAGCTGAAAAGAAGTAAATGTATAGCAGCTATTGACTTTGGAACCTCATCAGTATCAATAGCATATACCACCCCTAATGATAGGAAGATCAGACTGGTACCACTTCACAAAACTTATGAAAGAGTACCTAATGCTATATTAATAGTGAAGGACCAGGAGAATCAACAGGAGGGGCAGGACAAGGGCAAGAACAAGGAACAGGAACAGGACCAAGACAAGGACCAGGACCAAGACAAAGGCAAGGAACAGGAAGAGGAACAAGATGAAGGCAAAGACCAAGACAAAGACAAGGAACAGGACAAGGGCCAGGAACAAGATCAAGACAAGGGTCAGGAACAGGAACAAGACAAAGGCAAGGACCAGGACAAGGACCAAAACAAGGACCAGGTTCACCAGAAACCAACCAAAGAGGAACAACAATGCATAGTGATTGGGATTGGATATCAAGCACAAACATTGTACAGTAGCATAACAAATAATATTGAAAAGTACATATATTTTGAACGAATAAAGAATTTATTGCAAAGAGATACTGTAAGTTTGTAATTATTAGCAATAATTATTATACTAATATTGATCAGTCATTAGATCGTACTACTGAAGTCACTTCATTCACTGGAGGATCTTATTATCTCATTGAAGTTATAGCTTTTATACTAACACACCTCAAGGAGAAGCTACTGACTGGTCATCTGAAAGGAGTCTACAAGTCAACTGATTTTGATTGGGTCATTACTGTTCCTGCTATATGGAAAGCAAGAGCAAGAAGAATGATGAGAGAAGCTGCTTATATGGTAACCTAATACATGCTTTATATTTCATTATGTTAATATGATAGGCTGGTCTCACTTCTGATGCTCCTGGTATAACTAAGTTCACTCCAGTAGGTCCCCCTTTACCATGTCCAGAGGAGGTTAATCCTGAGAAGCTATCATTAGCTCTAGAACCAGAAGTAGCTGCTATATATGCACAGCATCAGTCAGAAGTATCAGGAACACCTCCACAGAGATATATGGTAGTTGATATAGGAGGAGGTACAGTTGATATTACTGTACATGATAAGAGTAATGGAAGAATTAGTGTAGTACTACCACCAATGGGCAACACCTGGGGAGGAACAACTGTCAATGAAGCTTTATCAGAATTACTACAAGAAGCAGTAGATGATGAAGGTTTCGAGTCTTTCATAAAATCAGATGCTAGTAACATAGCTGAAATAAACAAACTTGTTTATGAAGACTTTGAGGAACAAAAAAGAATATTTGGAAACGCAACACGAGGTATTGATGAAATGGTACTTGAATTACCAAGACCTTTCATAAGAAATTATGGAGGCAATGTAATCCGTGATGGAATGGAGCAAGAGAAGGTGTACTATGATCCTGGAGAAGGTGCATTAGAAATGGACTATGCCCAATTAGAAAAAAAGATATTTAAATCCACAGTTGATAACATCCTTAAGTGCGTGAGAGCAGCATTTGATCAGTTAACAGATCATATTGATACAGTTTATCTGGTAGGAGGGTTTGGAGGGTGTAAGTTTGTTAGTCAAAAGATAGAAGAAGCTATCGCTCAGCATCGTGGCATGTTTTATGATATTATAGAGTGTCCTGTACAACCAGATCTTGCTGTTGTAAGAGGAGCGGTAATGTGGAGGAAAGATCCTAACATAATCCAATCACGTGTTGCTGATGCTACTTATGGGACAAGTGTTGCTCCAATATTTAACCGATCAATACATGATAAACATTACAAGTGTAAAACTGAAGATGGTGTACGACTTTGTAACAATGTCTTCGAAGTTTTCATACTCAAAGGAGAAGTAATAAAGGATGAAGTGTATAGAGCATCATTTATACCTCGTTCTCAAAGCCAGACACAACAATCTATCGCTATATTCTGTACAGCAGATGATGAAGTTCAGTATGTAGTAGATAAAGAAGGTAAACCAACAGTGCATACAATTGGTCAGCTAATACTTGATGTACCTAATCCTGATAATCTACCAAGAAAAGAGAGAGAATTTGACGTATTCATGGATTTCAGTGGTACAGAGATACAAGCAAGAGCTCAGTATCGTATCACA
>NW_003547403.1:2844-6048 GCF_000090795.2 Amphimedon queenslandica | reverse complement strand
CCAGAAGTAGCTGCTATATATGCACAGCATCAGTCAGCAGTATCAGGAACACCTCCACAGAGATATATGGTAGTTGATATAGGAGGAGGTACAGTTGATATTACTGTACATGATAAGAGTAATGGGGGAATTAGTGTAGTATTACCACCAATGGGCAACACCTGGGGAGGAACAACTGTCAATGAAGCTTTATCAGAATTACTACAAGAAGCAGTAGATGATAAAGGTTTTGAGTCTTTCATAAAATCAGATGCTAGAAACAAAGCTGTCATCAATAAATTGGTCTATGAAGACTTTGAGGAACAGAAAAAAATATTCGGAGACACAACACAAGGTATTGATGAAATGGTACTTAAATTACCAAGGACTTTCATAAATCATTACGACAGTAATGATACACTTAAATCAATGATGCACAGCATACATTACGATCCAAGAAAGGGTTCATTAAGCATAGGATATGATCTATTAGAAGAGAAGGTGTTCCAATTCACAATAGATAAGATCATAGAGTGTGTGACAGCAGCATTTGATGAGCTACCTAGTAAAATTGATACAGTTTATCTGGTAGGAGGGTTTGGAGGGTGTAGGTTTGTTAGTCAAAAGATAGAAGAAGCTATCGCTCAGCATCGTGGCAAGCTTTATGATAATATAGTGTGTCCTATACAACCAGATCTTGCTGTTGTAACAGGAGCAGTAATGTGGAGGAGAGATCCTAACATAATCCAATCACGTGTTGCTGATGCTACTTATGGGGTTGCATGTGGGCCTATATTTGACCCATCAAAACATGATGAACATTACAAGTATGTAGATGATGATGGTGTACTACGTTGTGGCAATGTAATGTGGCAATGTGGTATTTGTACTCAAAGGGGAAGGAATAAAGAATGAAGTATATAAAGCTCGATTGATGCCTCTTCATCAAAAAGATATAGAAACTTGCATTGCTATATTCTCTACAACAGATGATGGAGTTCAGCATACAGTAGATAAAGAAGGTAAACCTACAGTATGTAAGATTGGTGAGTTAATACTTGATATTCCTAATCCTGAAAATCTACCAAGAAATGAGAGAGCATATGACGTATTTATGGATTTCAGTGGTACAGAAATACAAGCAAGAGCTCAGTATAGTATTACTGGAAAAGAAGTGAAAACAGTTTGTGACTTTCTATCAAACCAAGACTAAGAATAATAACAATAATGAAAAAAATCATAGTACATGTAGCGTAATACTAGTAATTAACAATGACTATAGTTTTAATTATCGTAAATGGAGTGACTTTTATGTGCAACACAATAATTTACTCTTAATACTTGTTTGACATTTATAAAACTAATAATTAATTGCAAGTTATATGCAATAACTATTACTAGTTATGACTTAGATCTACAGCTGTGAGGTAGAATTTCTCCAGTTACTATTCCTTAGTACAAGTTCAACCATGTCAGTGGTCTGTCTATTATCCCAGTCACTATTATTGGGGCGAGCATGGGCAAGCCCCACCATAGATATTATAGACTATAATATAATATCTATAATATAATATAATATAATAGTCTATAATATCTATGGCCCCACTAAGACAAGCAGCGTTTGTTTGTATGTATGTATGTATGCAGTCCTTTTTGTTGACATAATAGCATAAGTAAACTGTAAAAGTCAAGCAAATGTCAGTTTCTGACTGACTTGACTAAACTCATTTTACTGTATTCTACAGTAGAAAGATTGCCAGTTGCTTTAACTTTAAGAGCTTTTTACACTGACTTGCAAATGCCATCAGTCTGATGGTATTTGCAAGTCAGTGCATGTAAAAAGACTGATGGCATTTGCAAGTCAGTGTAAAAAGCTCTTAAAGTTATAGCAACTGGCTCTTTTAGACAATGAAGATTTTCAAGTCATTTTATTTCAAAAGCCTCATTTCAAAGATATAGAATATAAGCTGCAATTAATAAAGAGAGTAGGCTAAACTCAACCAAAGGTAAAAGTTGATCCAGTGACACAACTACATGTAATAACTTGGTTTTGTTCATTTTTGTCATTGACAACTTGAAATGAAGTATTAAAATTGTAATAGCTTATTATTTTCACATAAATTCACAAAGCTCGCTCGTGCTCGCCCCATAATGTTTTTAACATTGTCCTAGTTATGATATAATATAAATCTAAAGAAATAAAACTAAGAATAGTAAGTATATTTAGCATCAAAATTATAAATAAAGTAATTACAGTATTTTATAAAAATTGAAATGTTTCCAAAACATTTTTTGGAAAGAAAGCATGGGTACAAAATATTTTTCAGAAATTTGAGCTCAAAATGTTTTAGTTGGAATCAGCTCAAACTTTCTATACAGCATAAGTACATCAATATGTATCAGAAAATGTGATGAAAATTGGGGGTGATTTTGGAGCCATTTTTTGAAATAAACCATGGTCTGCAATTCATTGTATTAGGGGCACTAGGCATTGTGGTAAATTGATTGAACACTTTGATTTTGACAGAGCGTCCTCTGATGCCCATATTAATACCGTATACTGGGATATTTTCGCGTCGCTAAATTTTCATGAATTTTGCATTTGTAAGATTTCACGAAATAATATTTTCACGAATAGCATGTAAACTCCACCACGTGGCAATGTAAATTCAGAATTTCACGATTTTTATTTTCGCGACGGAGCAAAAAAACACAAAATCCGCGAAAATTTGGCTACTCGAAAATTTCCCAGTATACGGTATTAATCATTTTTTAGCTTCAATATTATTATTATTATTATTTTTCCTTATCATTTCATTTTTTGAGTTTCTAACATAACCTTACCTATTTTTAACTTTGCTTTGCTTTTCCTTACCCTACATGTCTTATTTCTATCCTTTATTTACAATAAATTTTTGAGGGCTTTGTTTCCTTTTTACTGGGCTATAGCTGTTATATATTGATATATTATTTTGGTATTGATTCCTATTATTATTTTCTAAGGTATTTTGATTACAGTTATTTTTAGTATTATTATTATTGTTATTATGATTATTATTACTACCATTGTTATTACAATTATTATTATTACTATTATTAATTATTATTATTATTGCATTGCTGTACGATCTTATTTCTTTTCCTTCTAGCTGATGCTTATGATTTACTATGCTTATTAGTTCATGTATACTGATTCTGATTGTTGTGTAATGTTTTGTCATTGTG
>NW_003547403.1:0-2068 GCF_000090795.2 Amphimedon queenslandica | reverse complement strand
TCACCTCAAACTTTCTACACCATAAAGACATTAATATTCATTGTAAATGGGGGGGGGGTGATTTTAGAGCCATTTTTTAGAAAAAAATGGGCCTTAGTTAAAAAAGCCTTGGGTAATTTTTAATTTGAGTAATTCTATGCAGCATGAGGACATCAATATGTATCAATAATTGTAAAATGTTTTCTGATGTACCTAATACTGATTTCGTGTCTACAATGAGCAATCAATATAGTCTATAAGTATCTACACCCCATATGGATCACTTGGTCACATGACCTGTGATTGACAATCAGGTTCAAAACATCATGAACACCACTGTTGATACATTCTTAGCACATTGATCTGCACTGTGAGTCATGTTCACTATAAAGGAATAGAACCAGGTTTATAACTAGAAAGAATGTAAAACATTGAGGGGCTCCGCCTCCAGACCGCACCTCCCAGTCACGCCCAGACGTACGTTCAAGTTCTTGTAAGTAAGGGCTTCGCCCAATTATGTTCATATTATTTATTACAATTAATGTGCATATATGAGAAACTACACTTATATAATATAGTTCTAATTTTAGGATTTCTGAGCACTATTTGTTACATGTATGCCAATTAGTAAATTGCAGTTGTATTAGTGAAGTTTATACCGGTACTTGAATTTAGTTTCAATAATATCATATAGGTTGTCTAATTATGACAGCACAAAAAGTAAGAAAACTGTAAAGGTAAAAATACCACAATTTGGGAAACATTAGCTAGCAGTTTAGGAATTAAGTTGAGTGTTAAAAACAAACTATAGTATATTTAATATAAATATTTGTCCATTTAAATCCACAATATGCTGTACAGAGTGATGTATAGTTTTAATAATGACACCCCTGCTGAGTCAATTTTTGCAGCTTTAGGATAAATAATAAGCCAATATTATGTCTACTTTTGTAATGGACAAAACTTTCAATCCTATTAAACTTTCTATCCGACTGAACTGTGATACACTATATAAAAAACATCACTCTTGTAAGTAAACTGAAAACACTGACTAGTGCACCATTAAGATTATATCCTTAGTATGCACTTGTTATCAGTCCATATGTTTATATTATTGTTGCTGATGTGTTTCATTGTTATTATTAGTATGTGTTTATTGTTATTTCTATTATAATTAGCAATTCAATATTACTAGTGTACTGTGTGCATATAACCAGGAGTAGTAATAGTAGATAGATTCATTTTCTTTATTGTGTTATTGTGTGCTTTATGACATGTTTGTTGATGCCTACTGGCTTTCTAGCAAATCTAGCTATAGACAATTTTTCATCTGTGAAAAAATTGTGTACCTTTTTATATAAAAAACATTTATATTCATTATTTTCTGAGGCAACAAATGGAGAAGACCTTATGTATAACATTCCATTTGTTATACTATATAAAGCCCAGCTCGGCAACTACGAGCCAGTCAAAAATACATGATACTTGCTTGAACAAAAGTGAACTTTTTAGTAGAAAAAAACATCTATAGTAGCTCCATATATAACATCACATCATGCGGAACATTAAAGACAAAATTAGTAACGACACACATTTAGAATAACAAATAGATGCATACAGCGCTTGTATAAACAGCAGGTGTGTTAGGCAAAACTCCAGAACTACATGACTGTAACAACTATAGCAAGTTTCAGTAGCATTGCTGGCTGCAATAATTATGATGTTCTTGTTCTTTTGCTGTTTATTTCTTCAGTCTGTACAGAGTAGTGATGTACAGTTTCAATATGACACTCCTCCTGAATCAATACTCACTACTGATGGTGGCAATAGGATCAATGGAGTACAGGATCAGAGAGGAAAGGACATCATTTTGGGAGGATTGTTCACAGTGCATAGAGATGCAGAAGGATCTGCTGGTGCTAAGTGTGGTAACAAAGTCTGGGGCTATGGTATGGACACTTTAGAAGCAATGTTCTATGCACTGGACAGCATAAACAGTGACCCTGATCTGTTGCCCAATATAACCCTTGGATATGATATCAGAGATACTTGTCAAAGTGACAATATAGCTCTTGATGAAAGTGCTGGC
>NW_003547402.1:14442-19489 GCF_000090795.2 Amphimedon queenslandica | reverse complement strand
TGATATTGTTCTGTACAGATCAACTAGCTCAACAAATGCATGACTCCTCTTACCAGCACTAGCTGGTTCCATGGTGCTCTTATGATTAATGGCACTCGAACAGCAAGCTCCCAGTTAGTCATTTTATGCCAGGAATCATGTTCTCCCAACTGATATCCATGATCACCAAAGAGTACCACTAATGTATCATCTGCTAATGACATGTCATCAAGAGCTTGTAATACCCGACCAATCTGTGAGTCAACCCATGAAACTGATGCAAAATATCCATGGCGTACTTTTTGCTGTATCTCAACCGGAATTGGATTTGGCATTGGTAGATACTCTGTGTCATTGGAATAGTCTATAATTCCTTGATTGTGGAATGCAATATCTGGTGAGCCAACAGGTCTGTTCCTGTGAAGAACAGTTGGTATATCATCACTGCTATACATGTCCCAGAAGCGCTTTGGCATCATCCATGGATCATGTGGTCGTCTAAAACCGGCAGCAACAAACCAAGGGCCTCCTTTATCCTTCACATATTTTAAAGTGTATATTGTGTGGTTTGCAAGTTTCCAATCATAATGAAAAGTGTCTGGATATTCCTTTTCATCCAATGGGCACCAGGTATCAATAGGAGCAACATTGCCCCCAACTCTCTCATTCTGTGTTGTTGTAGTATTAGGACACTTTACAAGTGCAAATGGAAAATAGGGCTGATCTTGTGACCAGGATTTTGGCTCATCCCAGTTAGGAGGGCTATTGGGATGGTATGTCTTTCCTCCTCCTAGTGTAGTGTACCCACTGTTCTTAAAGTGCTCTGGAAGTGATATCCAGTCTGGGCCTGTAACTCTGAAGTTAGCATTTCCTAATCCTGCCCAAACGTGAGTTGTATCTGGTCTCCTTCCAGTCATGAAACTGTTCCTCGAGGGAATACACAAAGCATGCTGACAGTAAGCTCTTTGGAAGACAAGACTCTCTTTGGCCAACCTGTCCAGGTTTGGAGTAATGATATGCTTCTGATCATATGCTTCCAGCAATTCAGGCCTCAGATCATCAACTGGCATAAAGAGTACATTTTTTGGTCCACCGGCAGCTTGGGCTATCGTTACAGTCGCAGCAATGAAGAGAACTATTGCACTGTTGACAGCCATAGCTTGCTATATTTTTCTAATGCAGCCACACCCTTAATTGGATTCAACGCCCACGCAAAACACATCCAACATTAAATGGCTGTCAGTGAGCTAATATTGGGTATTGATGTTGGTACTAGCACAGTTAAAGGGACATTAGTCGATAAAGAGAGTCGTGAGGTGGTCGAGAAACAATCAGAGCCGACTCTAGCTCAAATTTCATCCCAGAGCAGTGGAAGAGATGTGGAAAAAGATGAACAAAATGTTTTGTCAATTGTGAAAGCAATGGAGCTATTAATGTCTCGCTTCTCTTCTCATAATCTTAAAAGAGTAAAGGGTATCGGTATATCAGGACAGATGCATGGGGTCATTTTATGGAGAAACGGTGGTATAAAATTAGAAAATGGCCGCATAATTGTTACCCAGAAAGACTCTGTTTCCTCATTAGTTACTTGGCAAGATGGTCGATGTAGCAAAAATTTTCTCTCGACGCTGCCCAAAACTAATCAGTCTATTCCTCTCAGCACTGGTTACGGTTGTGCTACATTGTTCTGGTATTCAAGAGCCTCTGATGCAGAGAGTACTCTCAGTTTGTATGATAGAACTGGTACTATAATGGATTGTTTTGTTTCTGTGCTCTGTGGTAGCACTGAGGTCATCATGTCATCACAGAATGCTAATAGCTGGGGATACTTTGATGTAAAGAATAATACCTGGGAATATGACATGTGAGTGCTATAATATTATGTGGCTAAATTATTATATGACAAAGCATATACTGGCTTGTGTTATTAAAAATTGATATTTGTATTCTCAAGTATAATTTATTACTAAATTTTGGAGTTATAACACATTGCTACTTTCATGATTTTTAAATGCTTCATGTTTTAGTCTCAAAGAAGGTTCATTTCCTGTTCATTTGCTTCCAAGAGTTGTATCAGCTCCATCAATCGTTGGATCATTAGTTAGTGAATGGTGTGGGGTTCCTCCTGGTGTACTTGTGGCTGTGGCCATGGGAGACTTACAGTGTTCAGTATCTGCAGTGAAACCATTACCAACTAATGCGAGTAAATAGTCAAATTTACTAGTTGAAGTATAATAATTATTTCTGTTTTAGTACTAAGTATTGGCACATCAAGTCAACTGTCTGTCATCAATAATTGTATTTCATTTGATGGTTCATTGCCCTCTTCTATAATGGAAGTACCGTATTTCAATAATAAGACATTGTTAGTGGCTGCTGCTTTGACTGGTGGTAATGTCGTTGCTAGGCTGGTTGACTTCCTAAAGGAATTTCTCAAAGGGTAATCTTTATGTTTTTCTTAAAATTTGGCCTGCATGGCTTTGAAGCATCTTCAAAATTGTATGAGAAATCCAATTTTAATCGGAAGCACCTCAAACTTTCTATGCAACAGTACATGTATGTGTATCAGAAAAAAATTATAAAAGTGGAGAATTTCTCCTTTTCAATTTTGGCAAAATTTGGCCCAAGACCATGTAAAATTCTTTAAAATTAAACAAATAATTTTAATCAAAAATCAGAATCATTTAAATCAGCACAATGTCTGTTCTACACCACATCACATGGATGAGTTTATGTTGTTGTTATTATTATTATTATTATTATTATTATTATTATTATTATTATTATTATTATTATTATTATTATTATTATTATTATTATTATTATTATTATTATTTATTACAGAATTCACATTCCTGACTCTGCAGTAGATACTGATAGTATCTATTCATTTCTTATCAAATCAGCAAGTGAAAAAAGAAACACATCATTACAAGTATCTCCTTTAATACTTGGTGAGAGACATGCTCCAACCTTAAGAGGATCAGTTTCTAATATATCCAGTGATAATATTAGTGTTGGTGATGTATCCTCTGCTGTTATGAGAGGTATTGTTGACAACCTTAAGGAAATGATGCCTTTGGCTTTATTGCAACAGTTTAAGGTAAGTTTATAGTGTCTACAGCATTTTGTTTATTAGTGTTGGAACTTGTATCTTTAACATACTTTATTATAGATTTCTGGGCTATAGTTTTATTTTTCATGAATCAATTTTAATAGCAACAATAATTTACTTTTTGTATCATTATACAGGTAGATACGCTAATTGGGTCTGGTTCTTGCTTAGATAAGAATCCGGTATTAGCTCAGCTGATAGTTGAAGGGTTTGGTTATCCACTAGAGCTAAGAAGCAATGTGGATGCACCATATGGAGCTGCAATGGCAGTGTTAGAAATAACATGAAGTAACATTGATGATGCATACTGTTTTTCTTTAACTTATATTCACGTCTTTCTATTTTCCATTACTTTTTGTTTACTGTATATTAATTGTATTTTTATTATGAAAGGGTAAATCTATTGGAAGTGATGCAAGATGACTTTTGTGATAATCAATGATTGGTACAGTAATGTAGATCTATAGGCTTCTAGGTAACCAGCAAATACGCTTGGTAGACATAGCAGAGTGGTCAGAGGAGGAAGAGAAGAACAGCTTCAAGGAGACAGCTATAGCTTATAAAAATACTAGCTTTTAACTTGTTATTTGGTGTTAGACCAATTCAAGTATTTTCACAAAAAAGTATTATGTTATTTAGTACAAACAACACATGTGAGCACTCTCTTGTCGACATAAGGTGGACAGGGTAGCCCATTACATGTGGAGTGTATAAAATACAGCACAGTTACTTCATTGCTAGTGTCATCACTACCAGCAAGGGACTCCACATTCTCATCGACACACTCGTATACTGTATTCCTTGCATGATTGTATCGCTCGGCCATGAGGTATCCTTTATATTCTATAGTCCATGTCGAGGGACAAGTAATTCTTCCAGGGATCATTAGCTTCACACTCTTCTTAGCTGTGTAGCACACTGCACAAGGAACATTGTGATAATTCTTTCCTGGGAATATACCATTAACACTGCGATATTCTGAACCATACATATAGGAGCCATCCAGACTAGGTATGTGGGTACTGACATAGTGTGGAACCTTTGGTAAACAGATATAATTGGCACCTCCTCCTGGTTGGTCCCATTTACTTCCTCCTGCTATTCCTTCATATAATAGTTCAGCTCCAGTGTCAGTTGGACATGATGTCCTTCCCCAGCGTGTGTATACTACTCCTCCACTTTTTGGTCCTGCTGGTCCTACAGGTCCACTCTCACCTTTTATTCCTTTGTCTCCCCTCTCTCCTTTCTGACCATCCCTTCCTGTGAGACCATCACGACCATCTCTGCCACGCAATATTTGAATATAAATATCTTTTACTTCAGTGTTGTTTATTTCAGAAGAGGATTCTGTCACAAAAATAATTGTGTTATACCAATTAACAAGACTAGCTTACTTATTACGATATCAGCATCTATGACACTAGCAAAAGCTAATGCAGCAGCACATACAACAAAAAAATTCATGGCTCTTGCTGTATTACTTGATAATTTCAATAGCCATGACTTATATTTCAGTCTTTTTTGTATCTTTTGTTACAATTAATGCCCATTGGTTTTTTGTTCATATAAATGCAGCTTTGATAGCCTGCAGCCGGCTGAAGGGGCTAAAGCTGTTTTATTGTGGCTTGACCTCTTACACTATTTTTGTCCTCTCCAACCGGCTCATGTCTCTAACTCTATCCCCTCTTGAGCAATCGAACAATTGAAGATAAAGGAGCCTCAATGTATCTTCAACACCATAGGTTTGTTTGCATGGCTTTTTGACAGCAATTATAATTGTCTTTATTTACCAAACAGATAGAAATTAATCACAAATAACTGTTATTATTATTATTATTATTATTATTATTATTATTATTATTATTATTATTATGTTTTAACCCATTCAGTTCCAGGTTGGTTCATAATCTGAGTGGCATACCTTATATGTATAGCCACTATATCCAACTGCTG
>NW_003547402.1:7148-14432 GCF_000090795.2 Amphimedon queenslandica | reverse complement strand
GAGAGAGAGAGAATATGATCAAACATGAGAAATTTAATAAGTTACTTGTCAGTGTTCTGGTATTTTGTAAGATTTGCTTGAAGGTTGGCAGCAGCTTTTTTGAAAATCATTTAAACAATCAGAAAGGAATGCTATACATAAGAACGTATATTAGTAATTCACTAATAATCTCTTACTGGTTGTAATGTTGTTTTGCTTCAGTGCTGATCCATGCTTTGACTCCAACTGATTATACATTTCTAATAATTTTTCATAATATCTGACTGGATTATACGGGATGATAGGAGTGGTTGCTATTGCCATTGCTACTTGGGCCCACACTTCTCCTATAGCAGCATTATAAGTAAAGTTTGGATCACCAAAATGTGTCATCCAGTAAAAATTATCATGAACAGAATGGTAGACAGGGTAATTATCATTAGCATAAGCCTATATAAAGAAATAAAAAGTTTAAGGATCAGGTAACATCACTCACATATAAAATACTAAAACTTGAGACACCAGTAAGTTGCAAGAAACATGTAAAATCACTACCAGAGCCAAGATTGCCTATTCTATGAGAATTTAACATTAATAGGATACAGGACATAGTAATAAACCTTGGTTCATCAGTTGTAGTTTGACTTTTCCATTTATCATAAAGTGTTGGATAATCATTACAAGGACACTTCACCTATAGATTATTGTTTCATAATAGTTCAGTCATAGTGAGTAGATCTATACTTGTTTAGTTGCATCATATATCACATCAAATAGGAGTGGACTAGAATCAGCAATAAACTGATCCATACCTGTTAAATGGAAGTTAGGACGTTGCTAACAATACCATTTTTAAGAATTAGATCTGGCAATAATGATATGTACATGTATATACATGTACCTGAAACAGCAGAATCAATATCAAGATAAGTAACAACATTAGCCCCAAGTACCTTCTCCATATCCTAAAATTATAATATTAAAATTCAATAGATCCTTTGAGTACAAATAATCCTTGTATTCGACAAACAAGTGATATATTTTATAAGGTAGCCTTAAATTTAAGGATCAAATAATTTTGGCACTTATTATCAAAGTGTCTGCGGCACCTTGTAACAATTAGCACACACAATTAAAAGAAGAATGATAACTATAATTATACAAAAACAGTACCTCAACCCATTCAGTAGATCCAATTAGTCCAAACTCCTCTGAATCCCAACTACACAACACTATTGTTCTGCCTGGTCTCCATCCTAAATGAGCACATAGTGAGAATTAATGTTCTACATAGCATAACATGCATTATGCATCAGAAAATAACTAGAAGAATGTAAAACATTAAAGAGGCGAGCCTAAGCAAGCTATAGATTATGTGCTGTATGATCTACATGTTTGAGCTAGCAAAGCAATTGCACATCTTATTGCAGTCATCTTGTTTAAATTAAAGTTATCTTGCTTATAGTTAGAAGCAGTCACTAAAAAATCATATTTGAAGATTGTATATCTGCTTTGTTAACCTAGACTTGCTGCTAGAGAAGAAACATCACCTATACAGGCCCGTAGCCAGGGGGGGTTCGGGGGGTTCGGACGAACCCCCTGTTGTAGCTGCAAAAAAGTTTTAGATTAGCTCCTGTCATGAAGAACAGCACTGCAAAAGCAGGATTAGCATTTTGGCAACAGCGAGAAGCACAGATAGCCATTTTAGCTGAGTCAGCACATGGCTGAGATGCGTAAATTAAGACCACGCCTACCGGTCACGCCCATTTTCGTCAAAATTTTTGCTGCGCGCTTCGCGCGCAGCAATTTCCGAACCCCCTGTTTTAAGTTCCTGGCTACGGCCCTGCTATAGAATAGATCTCATCATGCAAGCAGCTAGGCTACAGTACATGCTGCTTTCTCGCTTGCATTCAACTTATCAGAGTCCTTTATGTCAAAGAAAAGACTGTATATCTGCTTTTCCAATCTTCATTTTTGCTAGAAAAATTTTTAGACAGCAGTTTAGTCTTATCTTGCTGCCTGTTTGAAACGGTCAGCAAGATGAGACTAAAATTTTGCTGCAAAATAAGCTCAGACTTGCTGATAGCCACCAATTTATTCATTGTGGCCACACCCGCTTTCAATGAAGATTAGGCTATTTAACTTTAATAATAGTTAGACGACCTGCCCGTACATACATACATACATACATACATACAGACGTTTTCTCGCCTTAGTGGGGTGAGCTCAGGCTTGCCCCAATAACATACCGTATAGCGGAAAATTTTCATGGCCCAAAATTTTTGTGGATTTTGCATTTTTTCAAAATCAATGAAAATAAAATCCGCGAAAATTGATTTAATACGGTTCAAGATGGCCAAAAAGTAGAAAACTACGAAAATTAAAGCCACAAAATTGATTTTTGAATGAATCCACAAAATTTTTGGGCCACAAAAATTTTCTGCTATACGGTAGCTATTTTATACAGGGTGTTCAGCACAATTTTTTGAGCAACTTCAAAAATTTATAAAAAATTAATTTTGATTAAGATCAGCTCAAACTTTCTACGCAATATAAAAACACCCTTAAAATACACTTAAGAATTATAAAAATAAAAAATTGCCTCGTGGCCATTTTCAACAAAACACCTTGTACTACATGCATACTATAGTACAAAATTTTTTGGCCTGATGCAGTTGTTACTACTACTGCAAACTCACCAGTGCTTCTTAACTGATCTATTACTCTGGCAACTTCTAGTATCAATGCAGTAGCACTGTTTGGATCAACTGCACCAAATGTCGAAGCATCATAATGATTCCCCAACAGCACTAGACGATCTAATAATTACAACAAAATAACAGGGAATGACACAATAATAAAAATGGAACACAACATAATTACATTTCACTCAAAATGGACTGTTTTAGGATAAAATCACCAAACATTAAAAGCATCTGATGTGTGTCTATATGCTATAGCTTTTTCAAAAATTGCATGAATTTAAAAGAATGTATAATTTTCTGGTGCCTTTATGCCATGTACATGTACAAAGTAAAAATTATTTCATAATTTTTAATAACACATAAAATTATAATTAGTGTACTGACCAGGTTCCATTGTTCCATAGACAACAGCAAACACATTTTGTATTGTTCTTATTTTGAAAAAATTATTAACTTTAAGAAAAGTCAAACTATAAGAGAATAATGAAAAAATATCATGACACAAATAATTACTTCTTATTAGTATCTGATTGGTGAATCATATAGTTAATATCAAGCTCTCCTCTCCAGCCGTCAGGAGACTGAATGCTGTCCAACTGACTAATTAATAAAAAAGAATTATTAATAATAAAAATATAAAGACTTTTACCTCATAAAGTGAATAGCATCAGCATAAGATATTGGTTGTACTGGTATTGCTGGACCATCCCCTGCCTTTACAAAATCCTCATATGTACGTCTATACACACCATCTAAAAATATATACATGTAAGCATATTAGTGTAATTAACTACCCCAAATTTACTAAATTTTTTGATACATATTTATGTTGTTATGCAATATAGTAGTCTTGTTCCCAGTCGCTTTGTTGAGATTTTCAAGACATGACCTTTTTTCATTTATAGTAAATGCAAGGACTTTTTCAGCCCAATTTTGGAGCAAATTAAAAAATTTATTAAAAAAGTTCAAATTTGATCAAAAATAGCTCACACTTTTTCTAGACAACATAAGTACATGTATATGTGACGGAAAAAAATTTGTTAAATGGAGAATTCTCTTTTCATCATTTTTCGTAAAATTTGGCAAAACAGGGACTTTGGCCCAATTTCAAAGCAACTTTAAAAATTTGTAAAAATCCAAATTCGATTGAAATCAACTCAAACTTTCTGTATAACATGAGAACATGTACATGAATCATAAAAATTATCAAAGTGGAGAATTCTCTCCTGGTCATTTTTGACAAAATTTGGCCAAAGTCACTGTACTATATAGTACAGGGTGTTTGGCCCAGTTTTTGAGCATTTTAAAATTTATTAAAAAATGCAATTTTGATTGGAATCAGCTCAAACTTTTTTCACAATGCAAGTACATGCATATGTATCAGAAAAATTATAAAAACAAAGAATTCTCTACTTTTAATTTTTGACAAAATTTGACCGAAATCTCTGTATACTTATAGTACAGGGAGTAATTTTTAAGAATAATAAAATATTATTGATGTATAGTACATTATTACCAATTGCTGGTATAGAAGGGGTAAGAGGATCTCCAACAGTTAACATTACAGTTCCTCTCTGAGCACCTCCTGGAGGAAGAGATGGACCTTTAGGATAAACAGGAGGACCATCCTTTGGTGCATAATCAGCTGGATCAGAATAAATAATCAATCCTGAACAACCAAAGCGCTGAGCTAAATGAGCCTAATTAAAATAAATACATTAATATCGAAAAATACGCAGCATATAGTACACTAGAACATTAGTGTTTCAATATGCTTATCTAAAAACCTTGTCTCCTCTAAATATTTGACCGTAGCGTGCAATACAGACATGACCAGTCAAGTTAAGACTCAAATTATACACCAAATACTGGAAATCACTGATACGACCATAATTAACATACACCAGTGGACCCTGTGCAAATAAATTAAAATATTAAACGTTTCTACATACTAAACTAATTAAATGTACATGTGCATGTATGTGTTCTTACTTTAGCTTCACCAGGTGCAGAGTAAGCATTAAAGGGAGGAGGTACACTAGTGTCATTCTCTCCATCAGTGACTGGAGTCTCCTGTATTGTACTAGTAGCAGTATACAATACACTATCAGTTGAATCCAGCAACTGAAGTGAATTGTAGTTTGAATGATTAACGTAGGAGAGTAGGACCCTATAGCTCCTTGTATACACTGAATCAAACTGATATTGTGAGTATGTATTGTATAAGAAATCAGTAACATTAGCATTCTCATCCTTTCCTGATATGTGTGGCTTACTAGTTAATGTTCTGGAGAGAGAGGGGGGAAGAAAGAGTAAGATAAATGGACACGTACAGATAGATACAATTAGCTATTTAAAATTACAGTAAGTTTGAATTTATATGAATAGCTAGCTCCAGGGCAAAATAATTATTTAGTTTGCAAATTTTTGCTGTAGACTGAAACAAAGTCATAATTATCCATTCAAAACTGACCCACAGAAGCCCACCATGACTAATGCACGAGTTAATGCTAAAACTTGAGGCTAGGTGCATAATAGATCTACCTACAGCCTAATCGGGGTGTCCATGGCCCAATGCCAATGGATTCTGGCTGGCAAAACTAAGACTCGGTTGACTCAGTTCCTTACTTAAGATTATTCTTAATATTGTCAGGGATTATTTTCCCAGGTATCCATTGGCTGATTCTCTCTTTGCCAGAGACAGTACCTCCCCAGTTGTCATTAGTCTGTCCACTTGAAGAGTCCTTCGTCATCATAAGCACTCCGGTCATAAACTTCCACCCCAGAACAAAGCTAATGTTAAAACTGATACAAAACAGCAAGATGAGTGCAAATATGGCACACACGAGTTTGTTGATCTTAATTTTTCGTCTTAAAGCATTTTTCTTTTCTACATAGCGAGTCTGTAGCGAAGTGGGATAATTCAACAGTCCTTCTTCTTCTTCTTCCTCATCTGAGACTATCCGCTTCGCCGCCATTGCAACCACAGTTGAAACCGGGCAGTCGGCGGGCACACTGTGACAGTTGCATGGTGCATTATCATCATAGATATATATGTACCGGGAACATTAATTAAAGTAACATTAATTAACATTAAAATTAATTTCCAAGCTCAACAAATAAAACAATGCTCTATATTTGCAAGACATACTCTGACAACATTGCGGGCCACCATATCCCTCATTGCAACTACAGGATCCATTTAACTATGGAGAAAAAATAATAATTATAAAACAAAAGGAACATTAATACTACGTTTACACTAGCTTCTTTAACTGAGTTAGCCCTGTTTAAAGTGGGCCAGCACAGTTTCATTTGATAGTGTAAACAGTAACCAAACTGAGCTGAAGTGAGCTGGGCCAAACCAGGCCAGCATGGTTAGTACAGCAGGGCCAGCTCAGCCTGGCTCAGCATGGTTTGACCCAGTTCCATAGTGTAAACGTAGTATAAGAGTACCATCCGAACAGCAACTACATGCTTCACATGATCCCATTAACTGAAGACCAAAGAAGCCATCAGCACATTCATCACATAATTCACCAACAACATTATTTGTGCATATGCATTTTTTATCAAGTGTTGCATTGCAAGAGCCACTTTCAAGAGTACCATTAAAATTGCAAATCGCAAGGTAAAATGGGAGTAGCAGTAACCTCTGGAATGAATAAAGTGAAACACTTGAGTGTGAAAAAAAACAGAACTAATGATAGAAGGTATAGTATAAATTTCTGTGGATGTTGTAGAAATTTCAGTAGCTGTTAGAGTAGGAGTGTTAGGAATTGATGGCATTATACATGAGATGAGAAACGGGACAAAGTTAATAATTCTGTAGAAGACTATCAGAACTATATCCTGTGAAAACAGATGACAATAAAGATCTCTAGTAGTTGTAGATGAAGATCCATCAGTCCTTCCCTTCGTGCCTACGTTGTTGTATTTATTTATCAAACAGATATAAATTAATCAAAAATAATTGTTATTATTATTATTATTATGTTTTAACCCATTCAGTTCCGGGTTGGTTCATAATCTGAGTGGCATACCTTATATGTATAGCCACTATATCCAACTGCTGATGAACAAACTCCCAATCTTTAACACTAGTAGCATTAAATATAGCATCAGTTACTCCAGGAAATGAAGCTCCTGAATAAGAATTAACTGAACTGGGAGCAAATATAACATGTCTGAAATTAAGAGTGTAAATAGAAGAAATGTATACAGTGAGAATACTTGAAGTAAGGACGTCCAGGCAATCCTTCAGGTAGTATAAATGCTCTTTCTATGTTCAGCAATTTATTGTTAAGTATTCTAATGATGTTGAGACTAAAAGAGAGAGAGAGAATATGTTTGAACATGAGAAATTTATTAAGTTACTTGTCAGTGTTTTGGTATTTTGTAAGATTTGCTTGAAGGTTGGCAGCAGCTTCTTGAAAATCATTTAAACAATCAGAAAGGAATGCTATACACAAGAACGTAAATTAGTAATTCACTATTAATCTCTTTACTGGTTGTAATGTTGTTTTGCTTCAGTGCTGATCCATGCTCTGACTCCAACTGATTATACAACTCTAATAATCTTTCATAATATCTGACTGGA
>NW_003547402.1:2805-7138 GCF_000090795.2 Amphimedon queenslandica | reverse complement strand
CATAATATCTGACTGGATTATATGGGATGATAGGAGTGGTTGCTATTGCCATTGCTACTTGGGCCCACACTTCTCCTATAGCAGCATTATAAGTAAAGTTTGGATCACCAAAATGAGTCATCCAGTAAAAATTATCATGAACAGAATGGTAGACAGGGTAATTATCATTAGCATAAGCCTATATAAAGAAATAAAAAGTTTAAGGATCAGATGCTGTATAGGTAACATCACTCACATATGAAATACTAAAACTTGAGACACCAGTAAGTTGCAAGAAATATGTAAAATCACTACCAGAGCCAAGATTGCCTACCCTATGAGAATTTAACATTAATAGGATACAGGACATAGTAATAAACCTTGGTTCATCAGTTGTAGTTTGACTTTTCCATTTATCATAAAGTGTTGGATAATCATTACAAGGACACTTGACCTATAAATTATTGTTTCATAATAGTTCAGTCATAGCAAGTAGATCTATACTTGTTTAGTTGCCTCATATATCACATCAAATAAGAGTGGACTAGAATCAGCAATAAACTGATCCATACCTATTAAATGGAAGTTAGGACGTTGCTAACAATACCATTTTTAAGAAGTAGATCTGGCAATAATGTAATATGTATATACCTGAAACAGCAGAATCAACATTGAGATAAGTAACAACATTAGCTCCAAGTACCTTCTCCATATCCTAAAATTATAATAATTCTGTAGATCTTTTGAGCACAAATAATCATTGAATTAACAAACAGTGAGATACTTAAATGGCACTTTTATGGGTCAAATAATTTTGGCACCTATTATCTAAGTTTCTGCACTTATAGCCTTGCTACAACAATTAGCACGCACAATTAAAAGTAGAATTATACAAAAACTGTACCTCAACCCATTCAGTAGATCCAATCAGTCCAAACTCCTCTGAATCCCAACTACACAACACTATTGTTCTACCTGGTCTCCATCCTAAAGGAGAACATAGTGAGGATTAATCTTCTACACATCATTATGCATCAGAAAATAATAACATAGCCATTTTTGATTAAATAATAAATACCCTATACAAGATCTTCAGTACAATGTTTGAGCAACTTTAAAAATTTATGACAAATTAATTTTGATTAGGATCAGCTCAAACTTTCTATGCAACATAAAAACATGCATAACATACACGTACACTTAAAAATTATAAAAATTCTCTCCTAGCCATTTTTATGTACTACTATAGTAAAAGATTTTTGACCAGATGCAGTTGTTACTACTACTGCTGTATACTCACCAGTACTTCTTAACTGATCTATTACTCTAGCAACTTCTAGTATCAATGCAGTGGCACTGTTTGGATCAACTCCACCAAATGTCCAAGCATCGTAATGATTGCCCAACAGCACCAGATGATCTAAGGATTACAACAAAATAACAGGGAATAACACAGTAATAAAAAAGGAACACAAACATAAATACATTTCACTCAAAGTTGGCTGATAATATCAAGACCTAGCTTCTAGGATAAAATCACCAATCATTAAAAGCATTTGATGTGTGTCTATATGCTATAGCTTTTTCTAAAATTAAATTTAAAAGACTGTATAATTTTCTGGTACCCTTAGGCCATGTACATGTACAAAGTAAAAAAATTCACAATTATTTATAATTACATAAAATTATAATTAGATCTAGTTACTGACCAGGTTCCATTGTTCCATAGACAACAGCAAACACATTACGTATTGTTCTTATTTCGAAAAAATTATTAACTTTAAGAAAAGTCAATCTATAAAAGAATAATGATATATACATATACAATACACGTATATCAAGACACAAAAATTAACTTCTTATTAGTATCTGATTGGTAAATCATATAGTTAATATCAAGCTCTCCTCTCCAGCCATCAGGAGACTGAATGCTGTCCAACTGACTAATTAATAAAAACAGATTATTAATAATTAGAATAAGAAGACTATTACCTCATAAAGTGAATGGCATCACCATAAGATATTGGTTGTACTGGTATTGCTGGACCATCCCCTGCCTTTACAAAATCCTCATATGTACGTCTATACACACCATCTAAAAATATAACCGTTTAAGTATAAAAATATTGCCAACATTGCTTTCATCATCTGAAATCACAGTTAATAATTATTTTCAATTTTGTTCACTTGACTCTCAATTCCTTTATATTTGACCTGTTCCTAACCTAACCTTTCTGGTTCCTATTTTCTCATATTGTGATGTTATTTTATTATTATTGTTATGCAGCTTTAAAAAATCACAATTAATTATCCCCAAATTTTATTAATTTTTCAGATACGTATCTATGTCGTTATGCAATATAGAAAGTTTGAGATGAATCATATTAAAATTTTTGAGACATGACTTATAGCAAATGCAGGGACTTATTTGGCCCAATTTTTGAGCAACTTGAAAAATTCTTAAAAATTCCAAAATTTAATTGGAATCAACTCAAACTTTCCACACAACATAAGTACATGTAAATATATTAGAAAAAAATTATAAAAACAAAAAAATTTATTTTTCATTTTTGACAAATTTGGCCAAAATCCCTGTGGTACAGGGACTTTGGCCAGATTTTGGAGTAACTTTATTTTTTAAAAATTCAAAACTGATTGAAATTAGCTCAAACTTTCTAAACAACATAAGTAAATGAATATGTATTAGAAAAATTATACATCTAAAAACAAAGAATTCTCTACTTTTTATTCTTGACAAATGCTGGCCAAAATCCCTGTACTACAGTACTGGGACTTTGGACTTAAAAAATTCTTTAAAAATTTAAAATTGATCAGAATCAGCTCAAACTTTCTACACAACATAAATAAATGTAAATATATCAGAAAAAAATATAAAAACAAAGAATTCTCTACTTTCCATTTTTGATGAATTCTGGCCAAAATCCCTGTACTAAGCAAGGCTGCAAAAGTCGTGGCAGCCATTTTGTTTGGGGGTGAATCCTACTTAGTAACGCTACCACATTACTAATAGTACAGGGACTTTGGCCTGATTTTGGAGCAACTTAAAAAATTCTTTAAAAATTCAAAACTGATCAAAATTAGCTCAAACTTTGTACACAACATAAGTAAATGTAAATATATCAGAAAAAAATATAAAAACAAAGAATTCTCTACTTTCCATTTTTGACGAAATTTGACCAAAATCCCTGTACTATAGTACAGGGACTTTGGCCTGATTTTGGAGCAACTTTAAAAATTCTTACGAAATTTGACCAAAATCCTTGTACTATAGTACAGGGACTTTGGCCTGATTTTGGAGCAACTTTAAAAATTCTTTAAAAATTCAAAATTGATCGGAATCAGCTCAAACTTTCTACACAACATAAGCAAATGTAAATATATCAGAAAAAAATATAAAAACAAAGAATTCTCTACTTTTAATCTTTGACGAAATTTGACCGAAATCCCTGTACTATAGTACAGGGACTTTGGCCTGATTTTGGAGCAACTTTAAAAATTCTTTAAAAATTCAAAATTGATCGGAATCAGCTCAAACTTTCTACACAACATAAGCAAATGTAAATATATCAGAAAAAAATATAAAAACAAAGAATTCTCTACTTTTAATCTTTGACGAAATTTGACCGAAATCCCTGTACTATAGTACAGGGACTTTGGCCTGATTTTGGAGCAACTTTAAAAATTCTTTAAAAATTCAAAATTGATCGGAATCAGTTCAAACTTTCTACACAACATAAGTACATGTAAATGTACATTGTATATGCATTAGAAAAAATTATAAAAACAAAGAATTCTCTACTTTCCATTTTTGACCAATTCTGGCCAAAATCCCTGTACTATAGTACAGGAACTTTGGCCTGATTTTGGAGCAAATTAAAAATTCTTTAAAAATTCAAAATGGATCAGAATCAGGTCAAACTTTCTGCACAACATAAGTAAATGTATATGCATCAGAAAAATTATAAAAACAAAGAATTCTCTACTTTCAAAATCCCTGTACTATTGATTATGTATGTTATTACCTATTGCTGGTATAAAAGGAGTAAGAGGATCTCCATCAGTTAACTTCACAGTTCCTCTCTGAAGACCTCCTGGAGGAAGAGATGGGCCTTTAGGATAAACAGGGGGACCATTCTTTGGTGCATAATCAGCTGGATCAGAATAAATGATCAATCCTGAACAACCAAAGCGCTGAGCTAAATGAGCCTAATTAAAATAAATACATTTATATCAAAAAATACACAGCATATAGTACACTAGAACATTAGTGTTTCAATATGTTTATCTAAAAACCTTGTCTCCTCTAAATATTTGACCGTAGCGTGCAATACAG
>NW_003547402.1:0-2795 GCF_000090795.2 Amphimedon queenslandica | reverse complement strand
ACGTACATGTATGTGTTCTTACTTTAGCTTCACCAGGTGCAGAGTAAGCATTAAAGGGAGGAGGTACACTAGTGTCATTCTCTCCATCAGTGAGTGGAGTCTCCTGTATTGTACTAGTAGCAGTATACAATACACTATCAGTTGAATCCAGCAACTGAAGTGAATTGTAGTTTGAACGATTAACATAGGAGAGTAGGACACTGTAGTTCCTCGTGTACACTGAATCAAACTGATATTGTGAGTATGTATTGTATAAGAAATCAGTAACATTAGCATTCTCATCCTTGCCAGATATGTGTGGCTTACTAGTTATCATTCTGGAGAGAGAGAGAGGGGGGAAGAGAGAGAGTAAGATGAATGGACACGTACAAGTAGGTACAATTAGCTATTTAAAATTACAGTAAGTTTGAGTTTATATGAATAGTTCCAAGGTAAAATAATTATTTAGATCAAGCAAATTTTTGCAGGAGGCCAACACAAGTCATAATTATCTCAAAACCCACAGATAACTGCACATAACTAACACCAAGCCCTTATGACTAGGTGTACGTCTACACTACATGGCCCAATGCCAATGGAGTCTGGCTGGCAAAACTAAGACTCGGTTGACTCAGTTCCTTACTTAAGATTATTCTTAATATTGTCAGGGATTATTTTCCCAGGTATCCATTGACTGATTCTCTCGTTGCCAGAGACAGTACCTCCCCAGTTGTCATTAGTCTGTCCACTTCGAGGTCCACTTGAAGAGTCCTCGGTCATAAGTTTCCACCCCAGAACAAAGCCAATGCCAAAACTCATACATAACAGTAAGATGACTGCAAACATGGCACAGACAAGTTTAGTGATGCCAATTTTCCGCCCTAAGGCATTTTTCTTTGCTGCATAGCCAGTCGGTAGCGAAATGGGATCATTCAGCAGTCCTTCTTCTTCTTCCTCTAGGACCACCCGCTTCGCCGCCATTGCTAGACCACAGACACAGTCAATGAAACCACACAATGACATAATAACAATTGAACTAACTCTTATTATTTTTTATGTTTAATTAAAGAAAACTTATAGAAAATAATGATGCAAAAGGTAAATAAGTCTATAGATCTTATACAATAAAACTAAAAAGTAAAAAGCCTATTAAAAAGTTATATTAAAGGTAAAAGGTTATGATTTTAACTCTTGTAGCAATTCTTGATATTAACGGCCTCTGTGATAGCCTCAACAGTGTAATATCCATTCACATTTATATTAATCTAATAATAAATAAGTAATTGAGAAGTAATAATCTAATAAGTGGCTTGAATTACCTGATCAATGCATCCTTTAAAACCAGATTTGACTAATGATGCTGGGGAACTAACAACAATTGGAGATGTTTTCCCTATGTATAACGAACCACTGGATAATCTGAGACCTGATAGTGTTGAGAAGAAGGTTGTGAATGACACCAAACGTTTGTTTAATTCCATTGTCACATAATGATTATATGCATAGTAGACAATTCGAAGGCTCTGCCACTTTTCTAGCTCTATGTTAGACATCTGTGAACTATAAAAATACAGAAAATAATATAATCAATGTTAAAGGCTATGCAAACCTTAGTAAAACCACACTATTCCCAATATTCATAGAAAATTGCAGAGTATTGTTTAGCTGTATATAGAAATAGGAGCCAGTTCCGTTTTGCCAGCGTGAAGCAAACATGATTAAACCAAATAAACTAGACGGCTTGAAGGTGACATCAATGACCATTTTCCTTATGGTGCGTCTGAATTGTGTTCTGTATTGCAGATAGCTGGAGCCATTAAATTTCCAACCTTGTCTTTCAAGCTCTAAAGAAAGAGGAACAAATAAAACAATGCTCAATATTTGCAAGACATACTCTGACAACATTGCGGGCCACCATATCCCTCATTGCAAGTACAGGATCCATTTAACTATGGAGAAAAATTATAATTATAAAATAAAAGAAACCATTAATACCTTATTACAACTAAGAGTACCATCCAAACAGCAACTACATGCTTCACATGATCCCATTAACTGAAGACCAAAGAAACCATCAGCACATTCATCACATAATTCACCAACAACATTATGTTTGCATATGCATTTTTTATCAAGTGTTGCATTGCAAGAGCCACTTTCAAGAGTACCATTAAAATTGCAATCACAAGGTAAAATGGGAGTAGCAGTAACCTCTGGAGTGAATAACGACGAAACACTTGAGTGTGACAAAACGGAACTAATGATAGCAGGTGTTATATAAATTTCTGTGGATGCCATAAAAATTTCAGTAGGAGAAATTGTAGCTGTTAGAGTAGGAGTGTTAGGAATTGATGGTATCATATCAGATGGGAAATGAGACAAAGTAAAAGACTCTACAGATAAAGAAATAATACTAAGAGAACTAAATCCCTTGGAAACAGATGACAATAAAGATCTAGTAGTCGTAGATGAAGTCACAGAAAATGATGTAGGAACAACAATGTTATCAGATTTATTAGTGCTAATTTCTGTGGTCACAGTTGGAAGTACAGAAGTACTAGGAGTGGATACTGATTGAGTCGGAACAATGATTGTACCAGATACTGTAACAGAGTCTGTGATAGTGGACACAATATTACTAGTGTCCATTTCTGTAGATACAGTTGGAATTATACTTGGAGTAGAAACAGATTGCGTTGAAACAAGAATTGTACCAGACAACAACTGTGTAGATGTCACTGTAATATCTGAAGTCAAAGTAACAGAATCTGTGGTTGTAGATACAATGGTACTAGAGTTGATTTCTGTGGTCACAG
>NW_003547401.1:16735-19508 GCF_000090795.2 Amphimedon queenslandica | reverse complement strand
TACGTTAAGACAGGAAGTGCTGTATAAACCAATGGCCACCGTTTACGTAACGTAAGAGTTGAAATCATAGATATTATAGACTACGTAACCGGGATTGGAAACTGATGACGTCACGTGTACAGACTGTGTGATTATTAATGCATGAAATTGCATGAATTTGCATCAAAATGGTGAAAATCATGAAGAATTCTTATGTTTATGAGCTGTATTAATTTTCTACTGTGATTTAGCTGGTTCTAAATAGCTTAATCGCATGAAGAAAACACCAGAGATCATGATGATGCCTTTCTTTTTGTGTTTCTATGCTTAGTTCGCTCGGGAGAGGTACAACAGATCGGCCGCTTTTTGGCGTTATTTTGGTGGATTTCTGCTCTCAGTGATATGGCAGGCAGAACTAACCAGTCTATTCTCATGTAGCATGGCCTTGTGCATAGTTTTAATCATAAAATGAAACTGGAGTTGCAGAAGCTTGTTTGTAGGAGGGAGAATAAGACATTATCTCTTGTCACGGGGAGCGCACTTGCTTTAAACACCTGCTTTTACAAAGCTAGCACATTTTATTTTTGTATCAAAGGATAATATAAACATGTGAGTATACTATAAGAGCCCAAGTACAGGTGAAATAGCTTGCGGGACTTCACTAGAGACCATTCTTTAGAGCCATGTCAAGCATTTTCGTCCGCCTCTCACTGTCACAGAGACTGTACCTGAATAATTACATTGATTTGAATGGATCACGTGATCTGTTTCCAATCCCGGGTACGTAGTCTATAATATCTATGGTTGAAATTATCTCTACTCTTACGTTACGTAAACGGTGGCCATTGGTTTATACAGCACTTCCTGTCTTAACGTATGGCCTTACCTTACGTTAACTTTGCAGTGTAAATCCTGCTTTAGAGGCAGCACGGACCATTGGGAGCAATAGAAACGGCAGCAGTGTAGGGCAGTAGTGCATGATGAGAGTTGAGCTGGCTAGAAATGGCGAGCATCAGATCCCGCAGCTCGTCCAGTGACGCTGAATTGCCACTCTGGGATACGGAGGAGGGCTCCTGATTGTCTGGGATAGACTCAAAGCCAACTTCATTAGGAACAGAAAGCTCAGGAGGTGAACGAGAGATTGAAGGGAGAGACAAGCAAAACAAAATTACACAGCCAAGAACCAAAACTTGGCCACTCGAGCACTCAAATCAACACAACTGACCACGAGGATAACCACGCGAATGTCAAGGAGTGGCCTCCGCCTTATCATTAACTGACTTTAAACGCAAGCCTTTAAAGACTATTTAAAACAAATTATTTTACCTGTACAGTTATGATGATCATCATTTTTTAAATTAAAACCAATGTTACATGAACAATTGTAGCTTCCAACATTGTTATGACAATTCTGTTCACATCCACCATTATACATAGTGCATTCATTTATATCTGTTGAAATAAAGGTACTTATTACTGTTAAGGTAATATAATATTCTTACCAGTACAAAACTTATTTGATATCAAATTAAATCCAGAGGTACAAGAACAAGTGAAGCTTCCATTTGTGTTTGTACATATTTGTTGACATCCTCCATTATTGTTAGCAATGCATTCATTAATGTCTTAAGCATAAAACAATAATTGATATTATATAATAAATAATATACCTGTACAGTTTATTCCATTCTTATTAGTCTCATATCCTTCTCTACACTGACACTGATAGCTTCCTATTGTATTGATACAGTCCTGTTCACAATCGCCATTATTAGTATCACACTCATTGATATCTATTATATAGAGTTTATATACAAATAAAATTACACAGTTATACTAACCAGAGCAGTTCTGTCCATCAATATCCAAGTTATATCCAATACTGCAAGAGCAAACATATGAACCAGGAATATTAGTACAGCTGTGGCTACAGTTACCATTGTGATGAAGACACTCATTAATATCTAGTAGCTACAATAAAATAATAGTATCGACCATATTGTATACCTGTACAGTTGTGATCATTAGTACTGAGAGAGTATCCATTAAGACAGGAACAATAATAACTACCATCAGTATTATGACATGTTTGTTCACATCCTCCATTATTATTAAGAGTACACTCATCAATATCAGTACAAGTGTGATTATCATTAGTGAGTTGATAACCATTATCACAAGTACATGTATAACTACCAATAGTGTTAGTACATAACTGAGAACAACATGATGTTCCTTCACTGCACTCATCAATATCTTTATTATAGCAAGAAAGTAAACAAGTAATAAATCAAGTATTACCTGAACAAAATTTATCATTGTATAATCTATAGCCATTGTAGCAGGAACAGCTAAAAAAAGGAACCTGATTATTACAAGTTTGTTCACATCCTGCATCACCACTGACACATTCATTGATATCTATAAAAAATTGAAGCTAACTGAAGCAATAAATCAAATAGGCTATTTAAGATTTTAAATTTTATAATTTCAAACCATGCATGATAATCATTGCACAAAAAAATTTCTTTCATATCAACACTCACCGGTACAGTTCTTCCCATTAATTTCTAGTTGGTATCCATCATAACAAGAGCAACTGTAGCTTCCTTTGGTATTAGTACAAATATGCTCACAATTCCCATTATCATTAGTACACTCATTGATATCTAAAAATATTGTTAACGTGGCTATAAGTTATATCCAATACCTGAACAGTTATGACCATCAGCATCCAAACTATATCCATCATCACAGTTGCAGTGATAGCTACCAGGAGTATTAACACATGTAT
>NW_003547401.1:13023-15561 GCF_000090795.2 Amphimedon queenslandica | reverse complement strand
CTTGTACATCCATGCCCATCATCATCAAGAGTATATCCAGTATTACACTGACAATAATAAAATCCAACTTGATTGATACACACTTGACTACAACCACCATTACCAGTATCACACTCATTAACATCAGAACATGATAGACCATTATTGGTTAAATTATAACCAGGTTGACAATCACACACATAGCTACCATTAGTATTGTAACAGTTGTGTTCACAAAGATGAGTACCATTGAGACACTCATTGATATCTAACAAAGATAACAGCAAAAATTATTATCAATGTTAAAAGCATTGTACCATCACAATCTTGTCCAATAGATTGATATCCAGCATTACAGGAGCAGTTATAGCTTCCTGGTGTATTAACACATACCTGACTGCATCCTCCATTGAGTGTTAAACACTCATTAGTATCTAAAAAAGAATAAAATGACTAAGTAGTAATTTATATTTTTGGTACCAGAACAAGCTTTCTGATCACTCATTAAATGAAATCCAAAAGTACAGTAGCACAAGTATGATCCGTTAGTATTGACACAGTTTTGATCACATCCACTGATACCAAGAGAACACTCATCAGCATCTATAAAATGCCCCATTGTATGAGTAAAATTAATATTCAATTATACCATCACAATGATGATGATCAGAATTGAGGGTATAATTATTGTTACACGAGCAATAATAGCTACCAATGGTATTATGACAGCTCTGTTCACATCCTCCATTATTAGTCATACATTCATTAATATCTAATTGGATTGATTCAATTAATAAACAAATTAAAACAAATTATTTTACCTGTACAGTTATGATGATCATCAGTATTTAAATTAAAGCCATTGTTACATGAACAATTGTAACTTCCAACACTGTTATGACAATTTTGTTCACATCCACCATTATACACAGCACATTCATTTATATCTGTTTAAGTGAAGGTACTTATTACTGTTAAGGTAATATTCTTACCAGTACAAAACTTGTTTGATATCAAATTAAATCCAGAGGTACAAGAACAAGTGAAGCTTCCATTTGTGTTTGTACATATTTGTTGACATCCTCCATTATTTTTAGCAATGCATTCATTAATGTCTTTTAAGCATAAAACAATAATTGATAACAATAAATAATATACATTTACCTGTACAGTTGATTCCATTGTTATTAGTCTCATATCCTTCTCTACACTGACACTGATAGCTTCCTATTGTATTGATACAGTCCTGTTCACATTTACTATTATTAGTATCACACTCATTGATATCTATTATAGTTTATATACAAATAAAATTACACAGTTATACTAACCAGAGCAGTTCTGTCCATCAATATCCAAGTTATATCCAATACTGCAAGAGCAAACATATGAACCAGGAATATTAGTACAGCTGTGGCTACAGTTACCATTGTGATGAAGACACTCATTAATATCTAGAAATAGCTACAATAAAACAATAGTATCAACTGTAGATTGTATACCTGTACAGTTGTGATCATTAGTGTTTAGAGAGTATCCATTAGCACAGGAACAATAATAACTACCATCAGTATTATGACATGTTTGTTCACATCCTCCATTATTATTAAGAGTACACTCATCAATATCAGTACAAGTGTGATTATCATTAGTGAGTTGATAACCATTATGACAAGTACATGTATAACTACCAATAGTGTTAGTACATAACTGAGAACAACCTGATATTCCTTCACTGCACTCATCAATATCTTCATTATAGCAAGAAAGTGAACAGATACCCATCAGTAAATTAAGTATTACCTGAACAGAATTGCTCATTGTACAACCTATAACCAGTAGTACAGGAGCAGCTAAAGGAAGGTACCTCATTAGTACAAATCTGTTCACATCCTGCATCACCACTGTTACATTCATTGATATCTATAGAAAATTGAAACTAACTGAAGTAATAAATCAGATAGACTATTCAAAATTTAGAATTTCATAATTGCAAGCCATGTATGCATGTTAATCATTGCACGAAAAATTTTCTTTCATATCAATACTCACCGGTACAGTTCTTCCCATTAATTTCTAGTTGGTATCCATCATAACAAGAGCAACTGTAGCTTCCTTTGGTATTAGTACAAATATGCCCACAATTTCCATTATCATTAGTACACTCGTTGATATCTAAAAATATTGTTAACGTGGCTATAAGTTATATCCAATACCTGAACAATTATGACTATCAGCATCCAAACTATATCCATCATCACAGTTGCAGTGATAGCTACCAGGAGTATTAACACATGTATGTCCACAATTACCATTGTTAATGAAGCATTCATTAGTATCTGTTGTACATTTTATTTTAGAATAAGGTAATGTTTATAATTATTACCTGAGCAGTTATGTTTATCATTATCTAAATGATATCCTATTGATTGACATGAACATGTGTAGCTTCCAATGGTATTAGTACAAACATCTTCACAACCTCCATTGTTAACAGAACATTCATTGATATCTGTTATAAGAGTAAATGCTACACATGCAGTTGTGAAAACTCACCGT
>NW_003547401.1:5582-12533 GCF_000090795.2 Amphimedon queenslandica | reverse complement strand
AACAAAAGATAACAGCACAAAGTATGATTATTAATGTCAAAAGTGCAATTATTATACCATTGCAGTCTTGTCCAATAGATTGATATCCAGCATTACAGGAGCAGTTATAGCTTCCTATTGTATTAACACATACCTGACTGCATCCTCCATTGCTTAACAAACACTCATTAGTATCTAAAAAGAATAAAACTGAATTAATAGAATAAGAACAAGCTTTACCAGAACAAGCTTTCTGATCACTCATTAAATGAAATCCAGAAGTACAGTAGCACATGTATGATCCATTGGTATTGACACAGTTTTGATGACATCCACTGATACCAAGAGAACACTCATCAACATCTGTAAGATTTTACTATTAGATGAATATTATTACTATTCAATTTTACCATCACAATGATGATGATCAGTATTGAGGGTATAATTATTGTTACATGAACAATAATAGCTACCAATGGTATTATGACAGCTCTGTTCACATCCTCCATTATTAGTGCTACATTCATTAATATCTAATTGAATTGATTCAATTAATAAAAAATTAAAACAACTTATTTTTACCTGTACAATTATGATTATCAGTATTTAAATTAAAGCCAATGTTACAGGAACATTTGTAACTTCCAGCATTGTTATGACAATTTTGTTCACATCCACCATTATACATAGTACATTCATTTAAATCTGTTTAAATATACTATAATACAATACTATTACCAGATAATCTCACCAGTACAAAATTTATCTGATAATAGTTGGTATCCTGATGTACAAGAACAAGTAAAACTTCCTTCAGTATTAATACATAGTTGTTCACATCCTCCATTATCGGTAATAGTACACTCATTGATATCAGTACAAGTGTGATTATCATTAGTGAGTTGATAACCTTTATCACAGGTACATGTATAACTAGCATTGGTGTTGATACATAACTGAGAACATCCAGAAATTCCATCAGTGCATTCATCAATATCTTAAGAGACAAACAACAATTAATAAGTGCATTCATCAATATCTCAAGATAAAACAAAAATTAATAAATAAAATGAAGAATAATTTATTTTAATAATGATTGTAATATTAACTTTTCAGTGTTTTTGGAGAAGTTTACTTCAGATTATAATTTCAGTCTTACTTTTAAAAAAGCATAACCATTACAGTGGCATGCTTCTGGCTAGCTTGAAATAGGATGCAAGTATATATACATTATTACCATGAGCTCAATTGGCCCAATACAGTTTGCTGTGGCCCACAATTATAATATCAGTTGGGCATATTTGCTCAAAACATTCACAAAAAATAATGCTAATTCTGCTATTTTTACAATATTGGAGCAAAAAACACTCATTTGGTGCAGAATATGATTAAATTTGAGTAAGATTATTTGAACCAAGTTGATGCCGACTGCCGAGTCAAATTTATTATCAAAAACCATGTATCATTACCTTTACATGAGTAGTTATAGCTAACATAGTAACCTTTATCACAGCCACAGTAATATGAACCATTAGTATTGGTACAGTACACTTCACATCCTCCATTGTCATCCTCACATTCATCAATATCTAATGATGAACTATTAATTTAGATATGTAATGTAAGTGAACTGACCTTCACATGTATAATCATCATAAAGTAGAATGTATCCATTTAAACATGAACAGTTGTAGCTCCCTGGCTCATTTATACATATCTGACTACAATTTGAACTACTTTCCATGCATTCATCAATATCTATGATGAAATAATGAAATTAGATACAAAGTATTGTACTACTGATGTACCTTCGCATGCACTTGAATTAGTTGCAGAAACTCTATATCCTGACAAGCATGTACAATAATAGCTTCCAATTGTATTATGACATGTGTGCTGGCAATCATCATCACCAGTACAACATTCACAATGATCTTAAGTAAACAATAAAAAATGACAGTTATTGTTGTTTTATTATATATTACCTATGCAGGTGGAGTGATCCTCTAATAATAGATATCCATCATAGCAGGAGCAGTTATATGATCCCAGAGTGTTGGTACAAGTATGACTGCAGCCACCATTATCATTAAGGCACTCATTAATATCTGTTAATTGTGTTACTAATTATAGTAAATGCATAATACACATATATTGCTTAAAAGAGGAATAACCAGAGAAAGACTATGCATGAATTAGTTGCCTAGTACATATTATTGAGTAATAATATACATTCAATGTGTATATTAAATGTACCTGTACATGTTTGATTGTCTGTATCTATCAAATATCCATCATGACAGCCACACAAGTAAGTTCCTGGTCTGTTAATACATAACTGCTCACACCAGTCATCAGTTGGTACAATTAAGTCTAATTCACTTCCACTGCCATTTATTAGTGGAATACCAATTGTAACATTGCCGTTAGTACACTCATTAATATCTGAATAAGAATTGAAACATTTGCAAAGCTAAACTAATAGTACGTGATGAACATACAATATAACAGATGATGCATGCTATTAAAAATGCATTGTGCTAAATGGCCGGTGTATATGTACATAATATGATTATTACCTGTTTGACATGAATATCCAGTCCAACCAGCATCACAGCTACACACATCAGGGCTGATACAATTCCCATAAAAGCAACCCTGAGAACATTGAGCTACAAAATGAAGTGTTATTAATTTTATACTAAGAATACACTGTTTCTTGCAATAAAGAAGAAACATGCACAAACAGTACAATTACATTATTTTATACTAAGTATCTTACGTATGCATTGTCCACTGACTAATGCATATCCACTGCAGCAATCACTGGTATAATAATATACTGTTCTATATGACACATAGGACTGTGTGTAGTAGGTGTAACTAACAAGAATGGACATTAATGTACAAGTTGTTATTAAATTTACTGTGTATAATATCTGGTACATCTTTTCCATCCAAACAAACCACATGAAGTGTACCTAACACCCTGAGATGTATAATACGCTTGCTGATAAGACATGTAAGTAGAAACTCTACTGCGGAGATATGTGCAGTTCCTATGTACATGAGAAAGTCTCTAAATGTATAGCTTTATATAATTATAATAACTGACCTGCATTCCACAACTGGACTGAATGCAAGCAAGAAAAGAAGCAATACAGCAGAAAATAATGTAACTGATCCAGCCATAGCGAATGGTGGATAAAATTTCGAATTTGTGAAATTTTATACTATCATGAAATAAGCCACACCTATGAAGAAAGACTATGATAATAATAGACATGTAGTGATGTAGTAGAAAGAAATGATTTACCTGCTATAAAAATTCTCTCGTCAGTTCTCTAAAGTATACTATGATTTACAACATGCAGCTCTAGCTAGCCGCTCTGCTAAATTTTTAGTCATACTATAGATATGTAGACAGTTCCAATACAATTTGTATGGCTACCAATAATAATAAATACTACAATACTATTTATCTGCATGAGTAGATGTAACTAAATGTACAACATTCCAAAAATTGATTTCTAAAGCTAGCCACCAGGTCTGGTTAGGCCATTAAAGACTAATCTGTAATGATTAATCAAACTCCAAATTAAATAGTACTAGTAATTGCAATTATCTATTATTATCCTCAAATGAAATAATAATGGACAACACTAGCTCTAGTCTATGCCTTACAATAGCCCATCCCACAGAAAGAATCTTAGATGGCACGTTTGAAGTCAAATAATGTTAAAAATTGAAAGGACAAAATATTACATGCAAATAATTAAGAACCAGTTACTATCATAATGATCTAAGCTTCTTAAGCTCCTCCTCTAGTTCACGCTAAACAGAATAACACAGAAGATAAACTATGCTCTAGTTTGTAATAACTTACGTTTTCTTGTAGTATTGAACTATAGTGGTGAAAAAATGTTGTTGATTTTGTGCTTTTTAATTCTTCACCATGAAGCTCACTCTCTAATTCAATCCTATTCAATGATAATGAAATGAAATGTAATACCAGTCCCTGAAATGTTTTATTCATTTAGCTGTTGTATGTCAAAGCTAGGCTTAAGCTAGATTTTACAATACGCACAACTCTAAACATTGCATCAGTCCATAGAGCATCATGTGATGCCAATTTGGGTTGGTCTATAAAGCTGCCATTTATGCAATAGAAAATTACATAGCTAAAACTTCACATGTACAAGTGTGCGTACATTCTACTAGCAATATAACACCACTGAAATTTGTTTAATACTGACATTATAATAAAGCAGACATTGATATTACAATATTCAATACAATTACCTCTTTTGATCTAACTGTCCCATCTCATATAGTATCTTAAACCTTTGTTCTACATACTACAAATGATAATAGCAATAAATGAGATAGCACTTAATATAGAGATTGCTTACTGATTTATATTGCATGTATACTTCATATGATTCTTGATTCCCTTCTATTGGAATGTATGGCTATACATGTACAATGTATAATAAGAAAGGAAGAAATGAGAGAGAATATGTACATAAAATAAAATGGAAAAATCATTAAATGAAGTTATTACTTGTCGATCAGGATCAAGTCCATCAATTAATACTGAGATGAAGGATCGGCTTGTTTTGGCTCAATAGATACTAACGTATCGTCAGAAGTACTTTCAAAATTATCAACAACTTCAAAACTAAAAAAAACAATGAAATAAACTTAACAAAAAAGAAATATAGGTAAAACTATACATATGTACATGTACGTACACATTAATAAGTACAATGTACGTACATACATATTACAATGAAGTATATAAAGAAGTACAAAATATCATAGTGTATACCTGTCAGGATCAAAGGCAACAACCATCTGATTAGGAGGATGAGAGTCTGGTCTTCTGATCTGATGTATGTCTGATGATGATGGTGGCTTCTCCACTTCAGTTTTACTCCTTCGACCTAATATGAAGGAATGAATGACTTGAATCATAAAATATACATATACATTTAGTTGTATCATGAGTGGGTAAATGTGTTAATAAAGAAAAAAGTACATAAACTAACGAGTTAATAGTGGTTCATTTTAAATTTGTAAGGTACTCCTTTTAGTTTCCTAACTATCTCATCAAAGGAGAGTCTATCAACAGGTTGTTGTGCCCAGCACCTAATGAACACATCATGTATCAACATACACGTGTACATGTACATGTACTATTAAACTCTTACTTTGTCACTAGCTCCCATAGAAACTTTGGTATACCTATGATAGTGGGCATCCTTGCTCTTAATAGTAGGAAAGAGAGAGATGGAGGATCAGAGACATAAAGGGAGAAAATGAGTGAGTACATATTGTACACTAGAGGTTATTCTTAAGTACCTTTTCCTATTGTACGGAAGACGTTATAAGGATGAAACTGTTCCTCCTGATTGAGATCAAGAGTTGGTTTGTGTCGCATGATCATCTCCCACAAAGTAACAGCAAATGAAAAATGATATATGAGCATTTTATAAAAAACTATGTCTTTGGCACAAATTTCAAAAATTTGTAAAAAAGCTATATTTAATTGGAATCCTCTACATAACAAGAGGACATAAATATGTATTAGAAATAATTATAGAAATGAAGAACTCTCACCTTTTAATTTTTGGCAAAATTTGGCCTAAAACCATGTTACAGTATACAGGGAGTTTGGCCCAATTTTGGACAAATTTATCCAAACTAATTATATGTATCAGGAAATGTAATGAAGCCTGTTTTATGAAACTAAACATGCTATTACATATTACTATTATACTATATTTGATTGATTTGTATGCTTATGGCAACAAAATCAAATCACAAATGTATCAGCAAGCATAATAAAGTATTAGCATGTACCTCTTCATCCTTTTCATAATCTTCAATAACTTCACCTTTGAAAATAAAGAACAATAAAAATAATGATATGCACTGATAATACTAACTTTCTTGTACATCCATTTCCTTAGCATCCCATTCATCTCTACCACTAATAAAACAAAAAACTATCTCCTTCATAAAGTAGGGGATTAGTCCCCACTATCTACACCCTTAATTGTAAAGTACCTTATTTCCTTAAATAAAAGCCCGGGCGTCTATTTGCTAAAATGGTATTTGGATCCAGAGGAGGTAGGACACGGTTGACCTTTGATTAATAATTGCAAAGTTCAATTGCATTCCATTGGTATCACGTGATGCAAAATGGCCAAATTCTTCCACCAGTACCCTTCTAACAATAATTTAGAGCATCAAGATAGAGTCAATGGGACTTTCATTAATTCACTAGAAACTATGATAGTTGCAGTAACTTTTAACATCTTAAACTAGCGAAGATTGATTTATCTGATGAAGTAAAAAAGAGAATCAAAGTTAAGATGCACTGTCTCTTTCTCCTTCTTATATTCATGTCTATAATCAAAGAAGAAATATTCTCCATACAATGAAGATTTTAACAACCGTCAAGGGTCGTGATAGATCTCTCTAGTTTCTGTAGTAGTAGCTAGTTTTGTGATACAATCATCAGAAAGCTGCCATTTTTTATCACGTGATACCAATGGAATGCAATTGAACTTTGCAATTATTGCTCAAAGGTCAACCGTGTCCTACCTCCTCTGCTACATATCATTAATTACCTGAATCCATCCATATCAGTACGACTATCACAGAAAGGAGTGTATCCATAAGGTGCTCCATCCAATGGCTCCTCCAACAATTCCTTCATATCAGTACGAACCACCTATTAATAACCATGAATAAATATAAGTAACTGTTAAGAAGTAATTATAATTAATAATAATTTTATAACTACAATGTATACCTGGTCAGCATCGACAAAAATTATTTTCTTAATATTTAATGGAAAAAGTACATCTAGAAATAATATTTTGTACCTAAAATAATAATAATAATTATTATTATTACTTATTGATTAATAATTATTTATACTCACGCCCAGATTAATCTTTG
>NW_003547401.1:0-5572 GCF_000090795.2 Amphimedon queenslandica | reverse complement strand
TCCTCTGATTTGGATCTCGAAAAATATATATATATATATATAACTTTAGCCCACAGCGGGATTCGAACCCGTAACCTCATGCTTTTGACTTCTGGAACTGCAGGCATTATCCAATATCCACTAGACTACTGAGTCACTCCTAGGCTAGTGTTGCGTATTTATAGTTTAATTTTATTGTTACCCGGCGTTTATTCGAATGCGGCTTCTATTTAAGGATTTACGGTACCTTTACATATCATACTTTTCAAATATATGTCAAATATAAATATATGTCGGTTTGCCATAATGGATTAGCTACTCTTGTAATGTTGGTACTGAATTAGATCTAGATCTATAGATTCTAATTTTTAAAAGTTAAAAAAAATAAAGTTGCAAAATTTGATAGGTTTTAGCATTGACAAAAGCATTAAAAACATTAAACAGCAGTTAAAGAAATACAAGGGTCTACTTATAGTAAGAAAGAGTAGCAATATTAACAAGATAACGATAATCAATAGTACATGTCAGCATGGGTTGTTAACAGTTTTATTGGCAGCAAGTAAAAACAGCAAAAATTGGCACTTGAGTTCTAAAGGAACCATTGATTTAAAGTAGCTCGTGTAACTCTACATCCAGATCCTTGGCTATTCTCTTGAGATCAATCCTCCCTTCCTCAGCTTCACAACAACTTTCTAATGCAAATATCTTTCTGGCCAGATTCCGTCTTGGCTCTTGAATATCTCGATTGCTCATGTGCCATGAAAACAGAATATAAGCTATCATAGTAGCCCTTTGATCCTCACCAACTGGTCCATTGATTTCGATTTCAAAAGCTATTGCGATGTCATCTGTGCTGACAGAGGAAACTAAGGCAAGCCTTTCTGCTACTTCAGCTATATCTGATGGTTTCAAATCTGCAATAAAAGTAAATTTTACGTTTATAGACTAGTAGCCAAAAAATTCAAATTAACTTTACCTCCACTTGACCAGCACAATCGTTCAATAGGATACTATAGAAAAATCATAATTTTTATTAGGAAGTCATAGCCACTTACTTCTTGCAATGCTTTATTCCAGGCTTGTAATAACTTAACATCAGCTTCAGTATTAGCATCATTACAATCAGAACAGAGCCTATCATCTGGGTTATCATTCGGTAATATATGATAATCAGATGACGGAATTAATTGGACACTTGGAAGGTTCGTCCTGGCACAAATTTTGATGAATTTGTAATTGACAACTATTTTAGCATTATTCTTTATAGCTTCTTTTGCGATGTCGTTATAAACTTGAACAATACAGGAACATACTTCGTGATTTGGTTTGTCCAAGTGCAGTTTGGTAGCTGGACTGTGTGATGTTAAGGTGACAGTTGTACCAGTAGTAGTATCTTTGATGATGGTTTGGTTGCGATACTCAGTTGGAACTAGTTTTGCTTGTGGACGTCGGTCTAAGAAATATTTTGTAAATGTCGCTTGCTTAAAGATATGAGGAGTGTCAATGCTCGTGAGGACATGTATTGACTTTTGATCGACTTCTGTAGCATTATTCTCACGACTTAGGGGAATATAATAGAAATGTTTATTTGTAGCATGAGATTGCAGCTCCAGTTGAATTTTATGGACTCGTACTGCTAAATTCAGGGCAACAAGTGCCGACATGAAAGAATCCATATGCCCATCAAATTGCTTCGTGCACACAACCTCAGGAATAACACCAAATCTCATGATAGGATACTTTTCAAGATTTTCACTACTTGGATCAAAAAGGCAATCAAGAGCTTTAAGGAAACTAACCGGTTTTAAAATGACATGCTGATAATTAGGATCAATAAGACTCAGGTCAAATATGCTACCAAAGGAAGTGTAGAACTTGCAAAACCCCTTTAAGGACTTGTCATCCATACCACACTCCTTTGCCATTATCTGGAGTTCCTCTCGGGGTATAGTGATTTTCCGCTCATAGCGATGAAATAGACTGCGAAGGAAAACCCATGAAATTGGAATTTCGTCATACTTTTTTTCATTGACAATAAGTTGAAACCTCTGGTGAAAGTATTGAGAGAGAGAGTTGTCATTGGAGTCTTCAGAGTGGATCTTTTCGATCTTTTCTTGAAGAAGTCCAGATACTCCAATGCGCTTTGCAACTGGTTGTATTCTATCTTCCAAAATTTGAACTTTCTCTTGCAATTTTTCATTGGCGATTGTGCCACTGTGTTTAGCATAGATGGTACAAACTCTCCTTCTCTCCTTCTCTTTATCCTCACTAATCTTACAAGAACGAAGCAAATAATGAAGACGAGGCCTCCAGCTCATGAGTTCAGCAAATTCTGGAGGCTTGTCAAGGTTGTCAATATCATCTTCAAGGTCAAGAAAGAGCCACATGTAATGATTGTAGAGGTGACCTTGCATTGATGCTAAGAAGTGACGTATGATTCTATTAATAGCAAAACTCCAGATATTAATAATATTAATTGAGCTCCTGCCAGTTAAGCCTTTGTTAGACAGGAGTTTATAAATGAAATGAAGGTGCTCATTTAGATCTGGTGAATCAAAAATGCAAGTTGCAGTACTAAGTGTTGCATTATTAAAATCAGGTATTACTCTTTGTGATGTGAAAAGTTCTTTAAAGGCAGAAAATAACACTGGCTCAAAATTTGATTCTGCTAGAAATTGATCTGTTGCACCTTCAGCTTTTGAATCACCTCTAATAGCAAGATGTTCAGCAGCAATTGCTCTCCCTTTTGATAGACCACTGCAGGAAAGCAAAATCGGGTTGACTTTTACAGTGCTAGTTGATTCTTTAATGAGACTTAGGAGTTCTTTTAGGTCATAAGACCTATCTAGATACAAAAACATGTACAGTTAATCACTGGTCTATATCAAGGAATTAAATGGCTATATTATACTGCAATTAAATCTTACTTGAAAGTTGACAATGTTCAGCACTTTCATTTACAGATGTATTATTAGATTTATTTGGCAACTCATCCATACCTAAACCTACTACAAGTTCACTTTGAATACCAGTAGGATCCATATTAAATCACAGCAGCTTCTATGACAAATTGACAATGAGAGTTACTAGGTGGTCCGTTATTAAATACACTAAATATACAAAGTAATGAATTCACCAGATAGCACAACAATATACATGGCTTTTTAAAAATAAATTTTTAAAAATTCACCTTTTTAACGACCTGGGGGCGTAGCCCCCAGGTCGTTCCTATAATTGAATTCACCCACGTGCGATGTTTATATATTTGTATGTCCCTTACATTTCTTCTATACATGTTGTATTGGAGAAATAACAAGCCTTAGCAACCACCCGCCCACCCTCCTTTACGTGAGTCCGGTGAGTGGGTGTGGTCACGGCAAACAAAATGGCGGCTTACACATGGGACAAAGTTAAGAGCTTTCTAACAGCAAGAGAGCATAGAGATACTGTCTAAAGACTTCTTTAGAAGCATTATAAGGTAGAGAGAACCTCTATAACTCTTAATAGTGACCAAGTTGTACTTGCAAGGTGGTGAAATCAATTATAGGAATATTTTTTACCCTGTTACGCTTGTTATACATGGATTGGAAAGTATGCATGTACAGTACAAATATAAAATGACATTCTGCCATGCATGCATGGCTAGTTTAAGAAGTTTCTAATCAAGAAATAATAATTATAGACCTCCTGGGAAAATCAGAAGCTCAAATTTGTCATGGCTGGCCGTGAGAGCACAAAAACACATGGTAAAATGTAGAAACACTAGAGTATTGCTAATAATTTAATGGATAAGAAGTTACACAATAGGCTATACAATAAAAATTCCGCTAAAATAAGTGCTCATTATTTTTAAAAATGAAATACATGTACCCACTACCCATGTAATAAAATTGAAACTACTTAGATCTACTCTACAAAAGACTGGAACTACAATTCATACTATACTACACAACAAATGAGCTAATATGTGACTCATTCTTATGGGTTACAAACATGTTTATGCCATAACAACAATGAATAAATGCTATTGGAAAGTTAAAATTAATTCATGATTGATAGTATTATTCATGAATAACAATCAATACACAATAGTATGAATATAACATGCAATGCGTTGGGTGGCCTTTCAGTGATAACAGGCAATCACAATATACAGCAATATGGGATTGCATAGCATATAAATTATCTTAATTGATTCTTTAATTTATGTAAAAAATTTTGAGACAGAACAAAACATTACATACAAATAATTAAGAATCAGTTACTATCATAATGATCTGAGCTTCTTAAGCTCCTTCTCTAGTTCACGCTATAAACAGAATAACACAGCAGATCAGCTATACTCTAGTTTGCATTAACTTACATTTTTTGTAGTATTGAATTATAGCGATGAAAAGATGTTGTTGATTTTGTACTTTTTAATTCTTCACCATGAAGCTCACTCTCTAACTCAATCCTAATAGTATAGTTAACAGAATGATAAATGTAATGTCAATAAGCTGCTTAAATGTTCTAGTTGACACTGATTGTAAACTATGTGTACATCCATGTACATGTTACATGAACCATTAGTATTGTAACTTGATTATAGTACTGGAATTAGGTCAAGATTGAACCACATGCAGTTCATTGATATTACAATATTCAATACAATAGTTACCTCTTTTGTTCTAACTGCCCCATCTCATACAGTATCTTAAACCTTTGTTCTACATACTACAAATGATGATAGCAATAAATGAGCTAGCACTGTATAATAGAGATTGCTTACTGATTTGTATTGCATGTATACTTCATATGATTCTTGATTTCCTTCTATTGGAATGTATGGCTGTGCATGTACAATGACATGTGTGATAAAACAAAGAAAAGATAGAGAATATACCATAATTACAATGTATATAAAGAGTATAAAAGGAGAGAGAGAGAGAGAGAGGAAAGGATAAAGAGGTACATGTAGTACCAAGAGTTTGGTAGTACAAATAAATTAAAATAATTAAATTATTACTTGTTGATCAGGATCAAGTCCATCAATATAATACTGAGATGAAGGATTGGCTTGTTTTGGCTCAATAGATACTAACATATCATCAGAGGTCAGAGGTACTTTCAAAATTATCATTAACTTCAAAACTAAAAAAACAACAATGAAATAAACTTAACAAAAAGAAAAATAAATATAGGTAAAACTATACATATACGTACAAGTACATGTACATGTATACCGGTACGTATATGTAGACTGTAGAGAATTATTGTACGAGGGGTGGTCAAGAGGAAAATGTAGCACGAGGCAAAGCCAAGTGCTAAATTTTCATCGAGACTATCCCGAGTACAATAATTCCCGTAATCTACAAATCAACAGTGCTTTGATTGGTTTGTAGTGGTGCATGGGCGGATCAAATTTCATTTCAAAAGTCATGAAGGTGGCCAGGCACAAGGCAATCAGATCTCATTTATCACTATTATTATTACATGTATAATGTATGTAGCTGTGGCTGTGGTTTGCCTCTATCAAAGCTTGTGGTTAACAGGAAAGCCCATACATATTATACTGTGCAGTACTACATTTTCCAACAGTGCTACATTTTCA
>NW_003547400.1:14095-19521 GCF_000090795.2 Amphimedon queenslandica | reverse complement strand
TATACTGATACTGTGATTGGTATGTAGTGGGTGTAGAACCAGTCCCTCCTATCATAAATAGGTATTCTGTACCCATAGATTCCATACACACCATACCACCAAACCCTCTCTTCATTACAGCATCACTGGTTGGTATTATATTACTCCATTCATATGTTAGACTGTTAAATGAGTTGACGTCATTATGATGGCAGATGTCATGTCCACAGTAGCCACCAAAAAAGAATATGTCATTATTTCTGGTAGTACAAAAGTATCCTGCAGGTCCTAGAGGAGGTGACGTTCCTCTGGTCACGTGAGAGAACCAACGACCAGTCTTAAACTCCAGTCTATCAATGGTGGACAATGATTTCCTCTTTTGTGGGGAATCATGAACTCTAGGTAAGTCAGGCCTATCCCCTCCCCACAGGAACACTGATTCTCCTACTACAGGACCTGAGTGTAGAGATATTCCTCCCAGTTGATAGATACCTGTAAAATACAAACATGATGAGAAAGAAGAGGAAGAAAACCGAGAAGAAAACAGAAACTCACCTTTCGACATTGTTTGTGAAGAATGTTAATTAACCAGCCACACCCATAATAACAATATTCATTACTCTAATCACCCACACCCATATTACCTTGTAAATTAAATCCAATCACTGCCAACATTATAACAATAAGTACAGTAATTATTAGTTGGTTGTGTGTCAAGGAATACATCAGGTTAAAACATGTCTTCTTTGCTTGCTGATGAGGTGATGGTCCTGCTATTGAATGCATTGGAATATATTCTTTTTAGTGAGTTAGTGCGGGTGAGTCCAATTAATAATAATTGGTAGTTGGTACTCTCTTGGTGATTATGATAAAAGGTACTTGAGCTAGTACTTACAAGAAATGTACTCACAAACTAACCCTCAGGTATAATAATACAAGATATTACAATCAAAAGAATTCAAGTTTTATTATTATTATTATTATTATTATTATTATTATTATTATTGTCAGACAAAAAGAAAAAACCAAAAAAAACCTACAAACACAAAACACCACTAGAAGAAAAACCAAGTTCCTAATCAGAAAAGACTGTCAACAACAGATGGGAGGGGAGCTCTGCGTGTGGCCCACATAGCAGCGTTGCCTCTCCACAATGCTACCATAGATATTGAGAGCCGCTGGAACAGGTGGCAGGAAGTTTCTATGGTGGCCGAGAAGGTCACCCCGTCAACGGACCCGAAACCCATACATGGCTACTTTCCCCGTCCGGGTAACACAATTTCCGGGCGGGTAAGATAATTTCCTGGCGTCTGATTCCAATTATGGTATTCTGTTGTTAATGCACTGATAATTAAAATTCTTGAAATTTCTGAAAAGTTAAAGGGTATAGAGCTGTTTGGAAACATTTAAGAGTTTTGATAATTATAATGGCTAACATCGAGGAAAGTGAGTCACTGAGTAATCTCTTTATATTTTTACTATTTTACAGGTGTTATTAGGGAGCAGTTTTTTTGTGGACACCTATAAAGATATCTTGAGTGTTCTAGAGGAACGGTGTGGTATTAAGAGAAGGTCAATTATTTATGCAGAGTTCAATACTTAACACTATGCATGTCTCTTATAGTTTAACATGGTTGAAATTAAAATTAAAAAAACTTGGTCTAAGAAGGCGGCATTCTGATTCCAATTATTCTGTTGTTAAGGCACTGATAATTAAAATTCTTGAAACTTCTGAACAAGTTAAAGGGTATAGAGCTGTTTGGAAACATTTAAGAGATAAATACAACTGTATTGTGAGACGGTTAGTGTTTACTTACAGTAGCAAAAATGTAAGCATTATACCAGGGATGTTGTGATGCTAATATTGAGGGAAGTTGATGCTGCAGGTGTATCTTTTAGATCTCAAAAGAGATTCAATAGAAGAATTTACACTAACAAAGTAAGCATCAAGTAATATTGATATTTAGTTTAAATAATGTATAAGGGGCCCAACTTTATGTGGCACATCGATGGGTACGATAAATTAAGCCCGTACGGGATTTCAATTCATGGCTGTATTGATGGGTTAGTATGCAAAAATGATAATTTGCTTGCAACGTTTATAGTACAAATTTTCCAGAAAAATGATGTGGTTGAAAGTATCACCAACAAATCATGATCCCAGAGTCGTAGCTAGGTTTTATCTGGAATGCTTGGAAGAAGTTGCTGGTAAAATATTACTCTCATCTTGTACTTTTTTAATTCAATTATATAGGTGTCCCCAAATTCCTGTGATCTGATTATGGCACGGAAAATTGTACTGTAGCTTCCTTACAGATTGCATTTCATTTGAAGAGCAATTCATTTCTTGGATCTCATGCATATATTTATGGACCATCAAAGTCAAATGTGGTATAGCTTAATGGCTATGTGTCACATATCATCACTGATTTTTTAGAAAATAGAAGGGTGGTGGTCTCAGTTAAGAAGAGGAAAGACATCATGGTGGATAGACAAGTTTAAAGTATGATTATTTATTCATCAGGAATTGCATGAATTTATTTGTCAACAGAGATTGAAAGAGAGGGGCTTATTTGATGGATCTATTCTTCATAAGTTTGCTTTAGCATATACTACTGTTGGGATTATCACTAGGGAACTTGAAGAATTTAAAAATTATTGGAATTCACACAAATTAAGGCATAACAGGAAAGCATCTTTACCATCTGGAATTCCACAAAATCTTTATCTAATGCCACATTTGTATGGTACATGCACTTTATTTAGTATATAATAATCTAGATTATTATTATTACATCAGGAGCACAAGATCATATTCAACCAATTGATGTTCCTTTATGGATTTATGCGATGAGAAATGAAAGTGTGTCCAAGCCAGATTTTTATTCCAACTCATTCAAGGAAGTGGTAGATAATCTTCTCGAGTCATCACTTGGGTTGAAGCAAGAGGATATTACACATAGTAACATTGAAGATATATATTTGTATTATTGTAAATAAGATAGAGTTGAATTAATTATGATTGAATGAAAATACATGTTGTAAAATGATACTAAATAATGAATAAATGATATGCAGAGTCTAGTAGTAGTTTTAGTTTATATCTCATTGTCATCATGGAGTACATCAAGTACCTAATCTCAACATTTAACATGAAAATTGTTACATATTTTTTACCTTTTTTGCTGTCCACCTCTTGCTATAACGCTGAACACATCCATTTACAACACTTCTAAACATTTCTGCATCTTCCTGAGATAAAGATTCCCTCACATGAATGTCAGCCATTGAAAAGAAAGCTTTAGAATCAGCCCTCTGATCTTCAGTAAAGGTTACCTATAAATAATTACTATGATAATTGTTACAATCAAAATTTCAATGCAAACCAGATCAGGATCCGCTCTATCTTTCTGATATGCCACCATCCCACAATAAACCTCCAATACCACCTACATCACGCATACTGTTTAGCTCACTTAGCATGCTTTGTGGGAAACCCTCCATACATGTACATGTATATACTTACTTAAAGGTACATGCTGTTGTCTAGGAGGTACACCACTAGGAGAGCTAGCATTAGATGGTCCAGGACCATTAACAGTGATTGGACCAACTGAATTAGGACGATTAGGAGGAACAGAAGATGGTTTGTCACTTTTTGTTGAAGATGGAGTCGAGGGTCGTTTTGAAGATGGACGAAGATCTGAATTGGACTGCTGCTGTGCCTATTAAATAATAAAATAATTAGTAAATTAATAAATATAAACTTCCTATTAAAACATTTAAATGACACACACACACACACACACTCTTAGTATATGTACATGTAATACAGTTTACCAGAGCCTTTACCATTGCAGCTGCTAGAGTGGTTGAAGGAGAAGAAGGATCCTATTAATGAGGATGTGTACATTATGAATGAATAGACAAACTTATAAAGTACCTCATCAACGACTAGCCCTCCTTCATCGTCACTTTTATCATCTTCACTATCAGGAGGAGGGGCTGGATGCTTATTAGAGCCATTCCTACTACCTGAAGAACCTTCTGGACCTTTAGGACTATCAGCCTATACACACAATAACAAACATACTCATAATCCTCCTCTCTTTACTCCCTCCACTCTCCTTCAAAAATGACTATAGGAGAGCATTCTCCATTTTGAATACATGCTCGTGCATGTACCTGTTCTTATGTTCTGATCTCAATATGACGCATGCACTAGTGTCATAACCGGAAGTGCTGTATAAACAAATGGGATAACACGTTAATGAGTCATGTTTTGCATCAGAAAAATTATAAAAAAGGAGAATCCTCACCTAGCCATTCATGGGAAAAATTGGCCAGAGACCCTGTACTATAGCCCATGGTCGTTGGCACAATTTTCGAACAACTTAAAATATTAGTAAAAAATATAATTGTGATCAAAATAAGCCTAAACTTTTTATGCAACATAAGTACATGTATATGTATCAGAGCAAATTCTAAAAGGGGGAATCATCTTCTTTTAAATTTTGAAGAAATTAATTTTGGCTCAAACCCTGTACTATTTCTAGCCCATAGTTTTTGGCCTAATTTAAAATATCATAAAAAATTCAATTTTAATCGGAAGAAGTTCAAAGATTCTAAGCAACATAAGTACATGTATATGCATCATAAAAATAATAAAAATGGAGAATTCTCACCTAGCAATTTTTGGTGAAAATTGGCCTGAGACTATGTACAAAAGCCTATCATTGAAACATACAGTAAATACATACCTGCTTCCTTTCTTTCCTTTTTTCTTCCTGGTGGCTGGACCCTGGAGATGTACTCTGCTTCAACTAATTAATTGCAGCCATTTTCTAAATTTAATCAAAATGAGCCCCACCCATTTCAGTAACCCTACGCCCACGTATCAAATTGAACAAAATTAATTATAATAAAAAGTAAAATAAAATCAAGAGTATTAATGTACTCTTGATGACAACAACAACAACAACAATAATAATAATAATAATAATAAAACTCAAAGGCAAGTTAGTGATAAGAAGCTTCAACTAGTTTAGTTGCTATTAGTTTAAATGGTTCTATTCTGTTTAATACATTAATCAGTTCAGTTAGTAATTCAGGTTGTGTACTGATTGTAGACATTAGTGATATCATTAGACCTGTACTCTTCTCTTCCTCTGTCTTGCTGCTTCCTTCAGTAGCATTCTTATAACAATCAAATGTGATGAGACCTTCACTAAATAATTCAGGAGCAACTGCCAGTCTATTAGAAGACACTGATAACAATTTTGATAGTGTACCAAACTGTTTCCTGAAAGCCTTTACTGCTAGTTGAGGATCAAGTGATGGTTGGTGGACCTGTTGATCTATTGAATGTATTATTAAAATCAAGTAATAGTTGTAAATCAAATAATCAAATTTACCTTCTAGTCGTACATTTTCCATTGAAGTGGCAG
>NW_003547400.1:8755-11676 GCF_000090795.2 Amphimedon queenslandica | reverse complement strand
GTTCATTCACAATAATAATTCCCTCATGTTATGTTATGGAATACCAGCAATGATGTATTCAAGCTTAAGTTGTATCTCCAATAAATCCCTCTATACAGTACATACAATACAAAATACTTCAGTTCTTACCTAGTTCTATTAACATTGTGATATTAGGATCAGTGATATAGTTAGAAAATGGTTCCTCATATCCTCTTCCTACATCTTTCCATTCACGTGTTCCTTTCCCACCCACTACCACCAACCACACACAGTCTGGACTCATCATTATTGATGATAAGGAATGAGCCCATCTACCAGTAACAGATTCAGGTAGAACAATCTGTTGAAATAATACATGTATGGTAATATTTTATCATGTAAACAGTATTTACAATATGTTACAAATATTCAAGGGAATATACATGTACATGCATTAGGTACATGTACTGTACATGCACACAGTGAGTATTTCTAAGGTATTAATACAATACAATACATTAACATGACAACTACTCTACAATCACTGTATCACACACATGTACACTCTAAACTAATAACATTATACACATACCTTACTCCACTGGTACTGACTAGTATTCAGTAACCAACTATCATTTACTAGTTGACCCTTACCATCTCCACCTATCATTACTAGTGTAGGTGAGTCACTGATGATACTAGTAATAGCATAATAACGTCTCTTCACAGGCCACTGTACACTAGCAGGTACTACTGGTCCCTTAACACTCTCCCAGTGCTAGATAAAATGAATTAATCAATATTATAAAATGTATTAATGCATGTACACTGTTCTATTGTACCGTATAAGATGAAATGTTGACAGGGATTTTATATTGGCGGATTGGCGGATTTATATAAAAACGCCAAAATAAAATTCATGCGTGTGACCACACCCACATTAATTTTAGTTAAAAGCATGGTTAAAAGCAGCTAGCTAACATGACTTTACTATGTTTCTTTAAGCCAGTCTCTAAACCAGGTGATAAAGAATACAATCTTCCAGAAAAGGTACAGTCTTTCTCTGATAATAATGTTCTCCAAGAACTACAACCGCTTAAGTAAAACCCCGCCTAAGGGTGGGGATATAATTAAATTGTTAGAAACCGCCAATATTAAATCCGCCAATAAGCTAGCCATCACAAAACCGCCAAAAAAACTCCCGCCAACAAATCATCTTATACGGTACTTAAGAGTTTGTACATTTAATTATAAAATAATTATGTTAATACTAGTGATAATTGTACAGTTTCCATTAAAATCAATTATTAAACCAAATCTGCATGTAATACTCATTTAAATACATTTTTCAAATTACAAGCTATACCCGTATGTACATGTATTAATGTCCAAACATGATTGATCCATGCAATAAATACATCCCATACAGTAATAAGATAACTTACTATTGTAGTATCAGACACCAGTTGACATGTATAGACTGTATTAACAACTATATCACTTCTACCATCATCACTAGCCACTCCTCCACCAAACATGACAGCTTTATTATTAGAAATCTTTTGAATAGCAAAGGCACTAGTAGGAGGACAACACTGACCACTAATAGTTGGAATAATCCATTGTCCTAAATAGAAATAGATAGTATAATTAGAATTATTAAGTATGACACTGCAAATATCATGTATAGGTGTAGGAAAGGGGGGGCTAGGGGGGCTGAAGCCCCCCCCCAACATTTTAGCAGGAGGGACTTAGCTCCCCAACTTTTGGTAGATGAACAATAAGAAATACCATCACATGGCTTTATTTCAAGTTGTTTATGGTATTACATGGCTTTACGACAGTACCGTTTATGTTTTTATGTTCAACCCCCTTCAGCCCCCCCAACTTTCAAATCATTCCTACACCTATGTATACATGTACGTATACATGTATAGCAAGAAATAATGGCTATAAATTTGGCAATTTGCTAAAAACAACCAATTTAAAATTTTCATTTTGTTCCACTTTGCACAGATACATGTCAGTTATGGCTCAATGTGACAACATTTGACAATATCATTCATAAATGGAGTAAAATGATTATTAGAGTTCAGTAAACTAAATGAATGAATGAATGACACACAACCAGACTACCTAGTCCCTCACCCACACAAAGCATTGGTGAGGGACGTTAATCAATAAATTTAATTAGACCATGTGGACAAATTATTAATAGGTGGAGTAGGATGCATCCATGCTTGAAGGCTTCATTTTGAATTTTGTATTTTTACTTTTATGTAGCTGATGTAACTCAAAATTAGTTAGTCAAATCGACTGTCTCTTCATACAATGATGGCTCATGCTCACTCCTTCAATGTTTACATGCACCTACTTAATATGCAAATGGTAACAAAAATAATGATTGAAAAATATGTCATCACAAGAAGAGCATAGATTGTTAATATATGTATTAATTAATAAAATACTTACTTGTTGATAAATTTAATAAATTCTGTTCGTTAGTACGAATACGACTCCTACCAATCTGAATATACTGATACTGTGATTGGTATGTAGTGGGTATAGAGCCAGTCCCTCCTATCATAAATAGGTATTCTGTACCCATAGACTCCATACACATCATACCACCATACCCTCTCTTCATTACAGCATCACTGGTTGGTATTATATTACTCCATTCATATGTTAAACTGTTAAATGAGTTGACGTCATTATAATAGCAGAAGTCGTGTCCACAATAGCCGCCAAAAAAGAAGATGTCATTGTTTCTGGTAGTACAGAAGTATCCTATAGCTCCTAGAGGAGGTGAAGTTCCTCTGGTGACGTGAGAGGACCAATGACCAGTCCTAAACTCCAGTCTATCAATGGTGGACAACAATTTCCTCTTCGGTGGGGAATCATGAACAGAAGGTAAGTCAGGCCTATTCCCTCCCCACAGGAACACTGATTCTCCTACT
>NW_003547400.1:6263-7469 GCF_000090795.2 Amphimedon queenslandica | reverse complement strand
CATGGTAAAAATCAAAGCATCACCTTCTTTCTTTGTAAAGATATAACTTGCTAAACACACTTCGTGGATTCACACGATAATCGGCCGAGTTCACTCAATTTTCGTCACTTAACCACAACGAAGCAAACTTTATTCGAAGAATAGTTTTATACCACCAGAACTTTAGTACTGACTGTCTTCTTCAAAAAGGATCACACAGCCGGCTTCTTAGGTACACTCAGCTACCATAAAAAATATTTAACTTCTTCTACAATAAACGGACACGCCTAACATTATTGATTATTATTAAAATTAGTTATTATTTACAGTTGTTACATGTAAATTTAAAGTTTTTTGATTTCGCCTTTTGAAATGAAATTTTATAACAATAACAGTGATACCACTGGTTGCAGCTGCAACAAAAGACCCAATTAGACTCATCAGGATGTGAACATTGCTTTAGGGAACAAACAGACTTGACTATTATTGTAGTATAATTAGACTATGTCAAGATGTTATCCTTTACCTTTAGATTTAACATTCCTTTTGGTAGCATAAGTAGTAGGAGGGACTGCATCTGTATTATTGAATAATAAATCGTCATAAATTATTAATTAAAAATAAATACCTTTAGCAATACCATTATTCACTGTACATTGTCCAACTCTTTCCATTTCTGTAATTATCAATAATAATAAAGATAATAATAATTAAAATTTTACTACGTTTAGTTCTGACACTCCTTCTTGTATCAACTCTATGTGCACCTAAGCATAAACTATAAAATTAATAGCAAAATAAATTATTGTATACTTTGAACACTCTTCTTTGCAGTAGGATAATCAGCTGATTCTATATTAAAAATAATAAAATAAAATAAAAGAATTATGTGACACCTTTAGCACTTTTCTTAGCAGTAGTTGCATTAGCAGGACTTACAGTTGTTTCTATATTACATCAACATTTATAAAAAGCTAGTATATTAATACCTTTAGTTCTAACACTTCCCTTACTCCCCTTAGCAGTACGTATAACTCTCTCTGTTTCTACATAAGTCAATAATAACAATTAAAAACCTGTAACACTTGCGTAGGCAGGCACAATTGTCTTTGTTCAAAAATTGCATAATAGTACCTTTAGTTCTATTGCTCTCTTTGGCTACAGTACTAATATCTGTAGTGGGTTCAACTGTCTCTATACTTGCATAGATAAAAATAAACAAAAAAC
>NW_003547400.1:3543-6020 GCF_000090795.2 Amphimedon queenslandica | reverse complement strand
ATAATTTTTCACATAAGATATATTACTTGCACTTCTCTTCAACTCTTTTACTCTATTAGCTTCCTTCTGGTTCTCAAGTCTAGCAATTCTTTTACGCTCCTTCTCCTTCAAGGCTTCCTGCTTCATTCTTTCCTTTTCCTCTATACATGTCATGAATTCAACACTAGTCAATACTCTTCCGCATGATTTAGGCTTCAGGGTGGACTTGCTACTGGGATGACTAGGAGTTTTCAGAAAAGACTCTATAGGCATTACTCTTCGCATTGGAGTGACAGCTTGCGATAAATCATTCTCTGAAAGTGATCTCTCCAAGAGACTAGAATTGAATGAAGAATCATGATCCCTCGTTCTCTTTATGTCTGGACTATAGAGCGGTATGTATGCTAGACCAGTCTGGTCTAACAGTGAACGGCTGATGGTTTCTTGCTTGTCATTGCCAGTTTTAATAGCATTTCTGTTGAAAGGACATATGCCGGTTACTTCAAAGCCACTTGCAATGTTTCTCTGTGTCATTGACCTTCTCCATGCATCAGCAAATAATACAGAGAAATCGTATCTGGTTACCACACGACCAGGGTTTTTAGTGCAGAACTCATGACACACAGCCTTCCAAGCAGTTTTTAATGGCCCAAAACACCTTTTGTCAAGTGGCTGTGTTAAATGAGTGGTATTGGGTGGCAATACAAATATTAAAATTTGCTCTTCAGCTGCTATCTTGATAAGGTCAGGACCATAATGAGTAGAATGACCATCCATCAGGAGAAGGAGAGGACGTACCCTAGGAACACTCGTTAAAAACAGCTTACGAAACCAGTACAAAAACAGCTCTCTACTGATCCATCCATTTGGAGATGAGCCATAAAGTGTACCTGGTATTTCTCCTACCATTAGCTGATCATTAAAGGTCTTACGATCAAATATTACAAATGGAGGCAACGGTACTCCAGCTGCACAAGTGCATGCCAGAACTGTGATTTGAGACTTCCCTTCTCCAGTGATTTGACTGACATTCTTAGCTCCACGACCACTCACAACTTTCAAAGATTTAGGATTCAATGGGAGTCCTGTTTCATCACAGTTGAATATGCGAGTTGGATTGTTGAATAGAGAATTTTCTTTAAGTGTATCTTCAAGTATATCAAAATACTTTTGTATGACACTATTATCAGTGGCCATGGCTCTTGAAAGACTTAAAGGCACAGCAGTACGAAGTGATAATTCACTGTGCCTGCTACAAAATTTCTGCCACCATCCATAAGAAATTGAGACGTCACTTAAACCCTTTGACTGAATCGTTTGTCTTACTAGTGCAAGAACTTCTGAAACTGTGCAGGGAAATCCAATCTGAGAACATTTGATTAAAAACTTAGCCAAAATAACCTCTTCTTCTTTTGTAAGATACGGCACTGGGCCAGGTTTAGTTCCATGTTGAACATTTCCCCTGATCCCGTCATAAAGTGTTGATTTGGGAATGCCATATAGCTCCGCTGCAAATCTAACTGTCAACCCCTCTTCTTCAACTGCTTTGATAGCATTCGTCATGCTTATTTCAGGCCATGTAGAGTATGTACATGGGCGTGTCGCCATCTAAAAAAGACATTAGCATAAAAAATTGATTATCATACCAATGACATGTAAACATGGGGAAAAGGCTTGGTGCTAGATTGATGTATCTTTATTTTACAGAACTAAAGCCTGAGCAATTTGCACCTTGCATGCACTATGGCTACACATGATAGAGCAGCTTTGAAAACAAACTGCATGCTATACAAACAAATTTTGTTTTTATAATGACTTACATTCAATAGAGGTAGTATTTATGATAAGAAAAGGCAGCTGAGAGATTCAATGAGTCCAAACAAAAATACAAACAAGGAGCCTCGTGCTTTGTTGCAGCAATTAATGAAGATGGGTGTGACCGATAATGATAATTAACTAAAAAGGTATAATACCTGAACAGTAAGCAAAGATGACCAAGATGTTTACAGTGGTATTTGAAGAAGACAGTCAGTACTAAAGTTCTGGTGGTACAAAACTATTCTTGGAACAAAGCTTGCTTCGTTGTGGCTAAGTGACGAAAATTGAGTTAACACGGCCGATTATTGTGTGAATCTACGAAGTGTGTTTAGCAAATTATATCTTTACAAAGAAAGAAGGTAATGCTTTGATTTTTACCATGCTAACAGATATTGTGATGATCTATATCTAGTGCAAAAATCACTGGAAAATCATGTTTAGTTTTCAAAATATAACTGTCCGAAGTTTGATTAGTCCGATTATTGATTAATTACTCTAGATTCTAGGATGGGCGTGGTTCATAGAGCAAATGTTGAAATTACATATAGCAAGAAGAAATGTCTCTATTAAATGTAGTAATACTGCTGTGCTTCATGATCAATGGAATATTACTGGAGGCTAATGGAGAGTCTTGTACTGAAGGATTTATGGATTATAGTCTTCTACAGGATAAAGCAACG
>NW_003547400.1:0-2356 GCF_000090795.2 Amphimedon queenslandica | reverse complement strand
TCCTACTTGTCCTTGTTTCTGTTACTTTTTTACGAATTTGCTCTAGAATCCTACTCCATCTTGTTTTTTTTTTAATTTTTAATGTTCTTGTTTGTGTTGATTTTTTAATAATATTTGTAATATTCTTTTCAGATGGTGTCAATTGCTAACAGTTATGATCAAGAAACTCTATACTGATCAGTATTTAGTGAAGTATGATATAATAATAATCTTGACTCAAGAAGAAGTGACAGTACCCATCTCTTCTTTCCAATCCTGTCCTGTTGTTTCTGTTGCAAGTTCATGATCATTGTATAACATGAATTAATATTATTGTTTGTGTTTTTAAAATACAATTTATTGAACACACATAATAAAAAAATGATATCCAAGACTAAATACCTTCTCTCAGCTGGAACTGGAAGCCTGGAACCTCCACTTAGTATTGCAGTTGATCCAAGCAGAGCTAGATAAAAAAAATCGCTCCCTTTTCCCAGTTCTGAGATCTGAGCATGCGCAACCACTCCCACATTTTGGAGCACATGTTTCTTTAATTAATAAGATGGCGGAATGACTGAGGTAAGCTGGGCCGGTGGTGATGGAGAGAGGGCAACTTTTTCTTATTGTTAGAGTTATTAAAAAAGTTGTGGACCTGCGCATGGATAGTTGGAGTAGAGTGGTGTAAAAATTAGCCTTGTAGCATTGTTCAAAGATCACGATACCCCTGCTTAACTGATTGACAGAAGATGATGATGATGATGAAGATGAAAAAAGGTGGCTGAACAAAACGGCCGGTTCGCCTATTTTTGACTTTCTTCTTAGACAAGGTTTAGAGCTACGCTAGTGGTACCAATGGAGTCCTCTGGTCAAGATAAGATCCTCTATAAAGTCTGGTAAGCATAGGAGCTCGTTTTCCCGGTATAGCAAGGCTGCAAAAGTCGTTGCAGCCATATTGTTTTGGGGTGAATCCTACTTAGTAACGCGGTAGCGTTACTAAAATAATTGGTAGTTGGTACTCTCTTGGTGATTATGATAAAAGGTACTTGAGCTAGTACTTACAAGAAATGTACTCACAAACTAACCCTCAGGTATAATAGTAATACAAGATATTACAATCAAAAGAATTTAAGTTTTATTATTATTATTATTAGTGTTAATGCATTATAGCAAACATGACAAATAATATCTTAACTGGAATTATTAGAGATTTTATATTACATGGGAGTTTTGTAGTCAGTACTTGTAACAAAGAGACTAAACTCAAGTGTAGATTGCATTATTCATTACAAGTCAAATATCACCTACTGGACACAACAATAAATAAAATAATGACAATTACTTTTTATACTATAGTAAACTCATCAAACTATACCTCATAGTATAACTTCATACACTGTAGCCTTCTTGTCTCCAGATCCAGTAACAATAAAACGATCATCAACTGATATGTCACAGCTTAAAACACTACTGCTTTCAGACATCTGTATGTATAGGATACAATTATTATTTCATTGTACATTAATGTATAATTATAAATAAGACTACACACACACATAATAATACTAACAAGTACAAATACCACTGTACAGTTAATGTTAATAATAATGGACTATGTACCTGGAATATACTAGCACCATAAGGTGTTCTCCATGCATTTAGTAGATTATCCTTTCCTGTAGTTATAAACCATTTACCACTGTGAGCAAACTTGAGTGACAGTACACAAGACTCGTGTAAATACAACTGATACTTATCTGGACCACTCACACGAAGGACTTCAACACTACTGCTCTCCATACTAATAATACATAAACACACACACACATTAAACCATTGGTTTATCTAATACTGCTAATAATTAATAAGACTATTGGTATATAAAGTATACAAGCATACAGTGATATAGTGGATTAATTTTGTAGTTCTAAAGCTTTCAGCATTTGATCCTCATACACTAATTTGTGGGTTTAGTTTTCATTGATGACAATATATGGAGCCTGTAACAAGTAGGTACTCTATGTTTGTTTCATGCAATGGAAATAACGTAAGCAATATAATAACTTAAAAATACTTTTATCTTACCCTACTGCTAGCCAATCAGAAGTAGGACAGTATCCTAATGAGAATATCTGACTATTAAAGTCTTGCTGTTGTAGTTGTCTTCCTTCTCTTAGATCCCAACATCTTACAGTAGCATCAAGACTACCAGTCCATAGTTTATTACCATCAGGTGCAATATCAACACAACTAGCCCTTATCAGTGTGACCTCTTAATAGTCTTGTCATCTCACGATTACAAAGATCCCACATAGCAATATTACCGGCATCACTGCAATAACTGAAGCATGTCTATATATAGATCTTCAGTATATGAATG
>NW_003547397.1:18171-19581 GCF_000090795.2 Amphimedon queenslandica | reverse complement strand
TAGAAACAAAATATTGTTATTATTATTATTATTATTGTATCAATACATTGTAATAGTTTGCTCTTCATGCTGGTATCATTGATCAAGCCACTGCAGATGCTGCTAATAAAATGTACCCTGCCTGCAGAGGTATGAAAAATAATAATTTATATTAGCTTGTTTATAATTTTGGTATTGATGATAGATTTAATTATAGCTAAAAAGTATGAGGAAGCCTATGACAAGTGTGAGAAAATGTCTGACTTTATACTAAATGAAGCACAGAAGAAGCTAGGAAGAAGCATCAATCCTTATGATATCAAACTAGACTGTCCTGTCCCTGGCTGCTTTGACATTTCTAATGTAAGATGAATTCTTTTCCTTTTTTTTTCATGTACCATTTAATTTACATTCTCTCCTTCTATTATGTGTTGTTTTGTTGCCCTTCCTTTTTTCTGTATGATCAGTTAACTTCTTTTCTCAATCGTTCTGATGTACATGAAGATCTTGGAGTTGGTACACACCAATGGCAAATGTGTAGTGAACTGGTTGAAAAAAATGTAAGAAAATAATATTAATGTTCATGAAATTGATTTTATTGTAATTATCACTGCTTTTCCTTAGCTCATTAATGATGAAGTTTTGAGCTTCAAGTCTGCCCTTTCAATGGTTTTACAAGAAAAGAAAAGAGGTAAATACATAAGTGTGAATGTATTTATCTCTAAATATAAAAATGTCTGATTGATACAGTAACTATGTTGTATGCTTAATGTAGTGTTGATATACAGTGGGAAATGGGACTATGTCTGCAATTACTTTGGAGGAAGAGCATGGACTAAACTAGTGGAATGGGAAGGAAAAGTAAAAGAAGAAAAGATATACATAATTATGGTTCTTATTTTGTTATATTTTATTCATGTAATAGAACCAGTTCAATTCAGCAAGCTACAAATCATGGATAGTAGATGGTGCAATTGTAAGTAATAAGTATAATTATCAAGAGTCCATTTATGATTGTGTATTGCTATGTAGGCTGGTGAAGTGAAGGCTTATAGTGATTTGACTTTGTTGGAGGTTGACAATGCAGGGCATCAAGTACCAATGTTTGTACCTAAACAGGTCAGCCTATCTTTATATAGCATCTTTTATGACTCAAATCTTTCTTCTATTTCTCTTTCTTTCTTATTGCTTGTATTAAATAGGCCCTTGATATACTGGACAGGTTTATCAAGAACAAACCTTTTGCTGCTTCTTAACTTATTGCAGTGATAATACTAATTTATATTTGCCAATGTGTACATAAAATTAATGCTTAGCTATTTGCTCAACTGCTTTTATTACAATTGTCATTTAACTTGTAAAAATTCTCTGAGAGAAATATGCAGCTTTTCTTTGCTGTACTCTGTCCCCCAGTGACATCATTAGACTCAT
>NW_003547397.1:12231-13624 GCF_000090795.2 Amphimedon queenslandica | reverse complement strand
TCTAAATGTTTTTCTGTTCATGTATTTATTTATGTTCTAGCATTATTATTTACTATGTAATTTTAGGTGGCCAGTCTTGTTACTGTGTTTGCCTTCGATACATCTCTTTTTTTGTTTCTTTTCTTTTTGTCACATTTTATAGTATGTATTGTAAAGTTTATTAATAATACTAATAATAGTACAGGGATTTTGGCCAAATTTCATCAAAAATAAAAAGTACAGAATTTTTTTACTTTTATGACGTTTTCTAATACACATACATGTTCTGATGCTGTGTAGAAAGTTTGAGCTGATTCCAATCAAATTTGGATTTTTTATGAATTTTTAAAAGTTAAAAACCATATATGACATGATGCTACATGATATACATGCATATGCACAGTACATGTACTTGCATGCTGCATGTTTAGTCCACTTAGCATAGACTTTGCCAAAGGGAGGATTCCCCCTCTTCTTCTAGTAATTGTTGATGTTATTTATTCATTTATTTATTTATTGCTATTAATTTTTTGGCAAAACATGCTCTGTTTGTTTATTTATATTAGCATCAAAAGCCAAAAGGAATTATCATTTATGATCTGACAACAATTAACCTCCCCACTCTCTCTCTCTCCTCTCTCTCCCACCTTCATCCTTTTTTTCCCTCCCTCTCCCCTTCTCTCCCTCCCTCCCTCTCTCCATCTCTCTCTCTCCTTCTTTCTCTCTTCTTTCCAATCATATTACACTTACAATGTAAGTATTATAATACAGACCACCTCTCATTCTAGCTAGTAGGGGGAACATCAAATCCTTAAAACAGACCTAAAAATATCAAACAAACAAAATAAATTAAACTATCATTAAGAAGCTATAGAAATGGCTTTAACGCCCACACACAATTAGATAAATATCTAAAATTATAACATAACTCTTTTCCCGGCAAAGTCTGCCAATTTCATCAGTGGATTAGAAGTAAATGCAGACCAAGTCTCAATGAATAAATCTCTGTATATCGAATAAGACTAACAATAAGAGTAAAAATATTAAAAATCAATTTATAAAATCATACAGTGTCCCAAAATATGATGTTTATATCATCATCAAAGGACCCGTTGATGTGCTGCGATGCGTATAAATTGAAAAAATCACAATAATGATGATAAAGATTAATACCTTTAGAAAGAGAGAGAGAGAGAGGTATAGATCAAAGTGAGACGGAGTAAGAAGAATATCATAATATTGACATATAATAGTGCTACATGTAACAAATACCTTCAAAAGTAATGAGGACATACATAATATGTACATGTACATTTACTGATGTACATGTACATACATACATATATACATGTCCATATAAAAGTACATGTACATGTACATGTACATACATGCATAAATTCATACCAGCATCAAG
>NW_003547397.1:8350-10378 GCF_000090795.2 Amphimedon queenslandica | reverse complement strand
TTGAAAAAATCACAATAATGATGATAAAGATTAATACCTTTAGAAAGAGAGAGAGAGAGAGGTATAGATCAAAGTGAGACGGAGTAAGAAGAATATCATAATATTGACATATAATAGTGCTACATGTAACAAATACCTTCAAAAGTAATGAGGACATACATAATATGTACATGTACATTTACTGATGTACATGTACATACATACATATATACATGTCCATATAAAAGTACATGTACATGTACATGTACATACATGCATAAATTCATACCAGCATCAAGCTTAATAAACACGCTCGGTTTATCAATAATAAGATCACACCCTCCAGTTTCAAAAGGGTCAGAATCAAAGCCGTTATACTCCTCCAGTTCGGCATACCAGGACTGTAATGGAGACTTATGCCCGCCCTGTTCTCTTAGCAACGGCTTGTCCAGTCTACAGTGTCCCCCAACCTCTCCTGGCTCAAAGATATTCTCTCTAAAGCTATAAAGAGATATTTTGTCTAAAGTAATGAAGTGTTTTGCATTCAGTGCGTACCTCCTGTAAGTGTCGCCTTGTCTTGTGGCGAACTCATCAAATCTTCTCAAGTCCAAATAAAAGTTTTTGGCTTTGCAGTATCTAGCATTGGAAGAGCAAATGAGACTAGAGCCATTCTAAGAGAGGGAGGGGGAGAGAGAGGGGGGGAGGGAGAAAAAGAGAGAGAGGGAGGGGGAGGAGAGGGTCTCTCTAGATCTCTACTACTACACTACATGCATATCCCTCAGTTGAATTTGGAACAAAAAACTGGAAAACATACGATAAGGATTCATCCTTACAATGTACATGTGCATGTATGTAATTTGAATATTATAAATAAAAACTTGCTCTCTTTTCAGGCAAGAATGGAAAATGGGGGAAAAGACAATAATTTCTTTGAGAGAGACCATATGTCATAGATCAAATAGAGAAACAGATCAAATGTTTTGTGTTTGGAATAGTTAGAGCAAAGGATAGGCTACCCATGACAACCACCAGCTGTTTCAAATTCCATTATTTACCTTTTCTCTTCTTTTCCTCTTTCTCTTTCTTTGCCATTATTCCTCCTCCTCCTCTTTGTCTCAGTCCTTCCTTGTTTCCCTCGTCAGAAAGTGGACCGTTTTTAGTCTCTATGACTTGACTCCACCCGGCCACTTCCCTATAACGTCTCTCTCTCCTCAACCTCGCTATTAAAATGGACATACTGATGTCCTCCTCCTTTCACCGTCCTCACAAACTTCTCCACAATCAGGAAAGCAATGATACCAGCCAGTACCCACAACCCAACCATCATCTCCTGCGTATGGTCGTGCCCCCCCCCGTGGTGCCGGATGGTTGCCATGATGATGACGGTCTTCGTGGTGATGCAACCTGGCGGCATGAGGTGTAGAAAAGCGTCACCTAGAAGACCCCCTGAGGCAAAACTAAGGAGGACTTTGAGGAAGTCAGAGTGTTCGGAGGCACTGTTGATAGGAATGAAGAAGAGTATGAAGAACGGGGCTGCACTGACCAGGAGGGTGGAGGAGAGGGCGGCATAGGTCCAGAGCTCAGTTTGACTGGAAAATGGAGAAGAGAGGAAGGAGAGAGAGGGAGGGAGGGAGAGGGAGAAGGCAGTCCCTGCTAGAAATAGGAGAGGGACAGTAGTATGTAAAAGCTGGCTGACAATCATAGCTAGTTCTTTGCTTCATAGCTGATCCATAGCTGATCCATTCCAGTGATTCGACCACGCCTCCATTGGTCGGAATAGAATAGATCTAATTAGAAGATCTACGGAGATTATCCGGATGCTATGCTCCGATAGGCGATGCACCGATGCTTGGGTGGGGCTGGTTTGCAGAAGTAGGCCTAAGTTGTTCTGCCATCATTTGCTGCCATCATTTTTATAAAGACAATGAATGTAAGTCATGTCACATAGTGTGAATGTGTACTTCTATTCCTTTCTTTTATGATACCATTGTGATACTTTACTAAACTGTGTTATTTACAATCTTTCAGTTTGTAAGTCACGTCACATGT
>NW_003547397.1:3052-7447 GCF_000090795.2 Amphimedon queenslandica | reverse complement strand
AAACTGTGTTATTTACAATCTTTCAGTTTGTAAGTCACGTCACATGTGAATGTGTAATTTCATTTTTTTCTTCTATGATACCATTGTGATACTTTACTAAACTGTGTTATTTACAATCTTTCAGTTTGTAAGTCACGTCACATGTGAATGTGTAATTTTATTCTTTTCTTTTATGATACCATTGTGATGATACTTTACTAAACTGTGTTATTCACAATATTTCAGAGAGTAAGTCACATCACATGTGAATATGTAAATTAATTTTTTTCTTCTATGATACCATTGTGATACTTTACTAAACTGTACTGTGTTATTCACAATATTTCAGAGAGTAAGTCACATCACGTGTAAATGTGTAATTTTATTCTTTTCTTCTATGATACCATTGTGATACTTTACTAAACTGTGTTATTCACAATATTTCAGAGAGTAAGTCACATCACATGTGAATATGTAAATTTATTCTTTTCTTCTATGATACCATTGTGATACTTTACTAAACTGTGTTATTCACAATATTTCAGAGAGTAAGTCATGTCACATGTGAATATGTAAATTTATTCTTTTCTTCTATGATACCATTGTGATACTTTACTAAACTGTGTTATTCACAATATTTCAGAGAGTAAGTCATGTCACAAGTGAATGTGTAAATTTATTCTTTTCTTCTATGATACCATTATGATACTTTACTAAACTGTGTTATTCACAATATTTCAGGAAGTAAGTCACGTGACATGTGAATATGTAAATTTATTCTTTTCTTCTATGATACCATTGTGATACTTTACTAAACTGTGTTATTCACAATATTTCAGAGAGTAAGTCATGTCACATGTGAATGTGTAATTTTATTCTTTTCTTCTATGATACCATTGTGATACTTTACTAAACTGTGTTATTCACAATCTTTCAGTCAGTAAGTCAGGTCACATGTGAATGTGTAATTTTATTCTTTTCTTCTATGATACCATTGTGATACTTTACTAAACTGTGTTATTCACAATCTTTCAGTCAGTAAGTCATGTCACATGTGAATATGTAAATTTATTCTTTTCTTCTATGATACCATTGTGATACTTTACTAAACTGTGTTATTCACAATATTTCAGAGAGTAAGTCATGTCACAAGTGAATGTGTAAATTTATTCTTTTCTTCTATGATACCATTATGATACTTTACTAAACTGTGTTATTCACAATATTTCAGGAAGTAAGTCACGTGACATGTGAATATGTAAATTTATTCTTTTCTTCTATGATACCATTGTGATACTTTACTAAACTGTGTTATTCACAATCTTTCAGGAAGTAAGTCACATCACGTGTAAATGTGTAATTTTATTCTTTTCTTCTATGATACCATTGTGATACTTTACTAAACTGTGTTATTTACAATCTTTCAGTCAGTAAGTCAGGTCACATGTGAATGTGTAATTTTATTCTTTTCTTCTATGATACCATTGTGATACTTTACTAAACTGTGTTATTCACAATATTTCAGGAAGTAAGTCACGTCACATGTGAATATGTAAATTTATTCTTTTCTTCTATGATACCATTGTGATACTTTACTAAACTGTGTTATTCACAATCTTTCAGGAAGTAAGTCACATCACGTGTAAATGTGTAATTTTATTCTTTTCTTCTATGATACCATTGTGATACTTTACTAAACTGTGTTATTTACAATCTTTCAGGCAGTAAGTCAGGTCACATGTGAATGTGTAATTTTATTCTTTTCTTCTATGATACCATTGTGATACTTTACTAAACTGTGTTATTTACAATCTTTCAGGACGTAAGTCATGTCACATGTGAATGTGTAATTTTATTCTTTTCTTCTATGATACCATTGTGATACTTTACTAAACTGTGTTATTCACAATCTTTCAGCCAGTAAGTCAAGTCACATGTGAATGTGTAATTTTATTCTTTTCTTCTATGATACCATTGTGATACTTTACTAAACTGTGTTATTTACAATCTTTCAGGTCGTAAGTCATGTCACATGTGAATGTGTAATTTTATCCTTTTCTTCTATGATACCATTGTGATACTTTACTAAACTGTGTTATTTACAATCTTTCAGGACGTAAGTCAGGTCACATGTGAATGTGTAATTTTATTCTTTTCTTCTATGATACCATTGTGATACTTTACTAAACTGTGTTATTCACAATCTTTCAGCCAGTAAGTCAAGTCACATGTGAATGTGTAATTTTATTCTTTTCTTCTATGATACCATTGTGATACTTTACTAAACTGTGTTATTTACAATCTTTCAGGTCGTAAGTCATGTCACATGTGAATGTGTAATTTTATCCTTTTCTTCTATGATACCATTGTGATACTTTACTAAACTGTGTTATTTACAATCTTTCAGGACGTAAGTCACGTCACATGTGAATGTGTAATTTTATTCTTTCCTTCTATGATACCATTGTGATACTTTACTAAACTGTGTTATTCACAATCTTTCAGAATGTAAGTCATGTCACATATAAATGTATAATTTTATTTTTTTCTTCTATGATACCATTGTGACACTTTACTAAACTGTGTTATTCACAATCTTTCAGCCAGTAAGTCACGTCACATGTGAATGTGTAATTTATTCTTTCTTTTATGATACCATTGCGATGTGTTTTTTACCCAAAAATCCTGATGTCATAATTTTTTAGGATACAAGTAATGTACTGTATATGTTGACTGCTGACAACATTTATGTACATGTACCTATAGGTGCTTATGAGAGAGCTCTCAAAGAACAAGGAAGTGCTGATGTAGCGTATGCTCGTCTTATGTTACTGGGATCAGCTGGTACTGGCAAGACTTCTCTCAAGCGTTCATTAATGGAAGAACCTTTCAATCCTCATACTACAAGCACCATTGTATCTGATGTATCCTCTGTACGACCATTTGGACACAAGTGGCAAACAATGAGAGACAAGAAATGGAGAAAAGTCACAGAAGAAGATGAACTTGAAGAAATTGCTCGTTTGTTTGAATCCTTTCATTCTAAATCATCCTCACACCATGCTTCTGTATTGAGTGCAGAATATTCTCATAATGAATCAGATGCATTAGTTTCTACTAGTTCAATAGCTTCTGATTTGAATGTAGAGATTCGTATCAAATCAATACTTGAAAGAGCTTGTTTTGCTTATCGGACAACAAAACCACTTGTTCAAGTGAGTCATATTTACTTATGTTCAGCATTATGATATAAGTAATATATCAATTTTTAGCCATTTCTTCATATATGGGATTGTGGTGGTCAGCCAGTGTTCCTTGAGATTCTCCCAGCCTTCCTCACTCCTCGTACAATGTTTCTCCTCCTGTTTGATGCTTCAAAGGATTTCACAGAAAGATGGCAGTCACGTCAGAATACTACTGATGGTAAAGTGCTGTTTGGTGAGGTTGTGAATGAAAGCACAAGTGATCTAATGGTAAAATGGATGTCTACAATACACAGTTACCTTGTGAAGCACAAAAAAGATGATACTTCTTCTCCTAGTCCTAGTCTCTATTGTATTGGTACTCGTGGTGACAAGCTAAAGGGAAGAAAGAAAGAACAAGTAAAGAAGCAAATAAAGTCCCTCTACAAGGAAAAAGAGTTCTCAGATCTTATTAAAGATGTACTGATCATTGATAATACAACTTCAGGTAAAGGAGGAAGAGAAGATCCAAGTATTTCAGAATTACGTGGAGCCATTGATACTTTTATCAATACATTAGTTGTTCCAACCCCTGTCAATTGGGTTCTCTTCCGCAAAGTTTTTCAAGAGCTAGAGCTGAATATCATTAGTGTATCTGATGCCATTGCCATTGGAGAAGCATGTCATATACCAGCACGTGATGTTCCTAAAGTATTGAAATTCTATCATGAGCTGGGAGCTGTGCTATACTATCCTCAAATAAAAGGTCTGAAAAATAAAGTCATTCTGAGTCCAAAATGGTTTGTTGATATTATTGGGAAAGCATTTCCACTGGATAATGGGTGGAGTGAAACATATAGATGGTATTTGTTACAAAATGATGGTATTCTTATTCAACCACTTTATAAAGAGATATGGCAGTCAAGTGATATTGATCCAGAAGAAATAATTGAACTTTTAGTTCATTTTCGTCTTGCAGCTCAAGTTCAAACTGAGCTTGATGATGCTAAACATTATTTTCTTCCAGCAGTGCTACCAGGATACACAGGTGATCCTAATGAAGTACAACCTGGTTATAAGCTAAGAGCCTCACCTGTACACATTACATTCACCACTGGCCATGGGTATGTACCTCCTGGCTTCTTCACTCGTTTAGCAACTGCTGTTGCTACTGATGATGATATTAAGCTCAATTTTGATAATGTTTATTCAGCACCTACTGCTGGTTCTTGAT
>NW_003547397.1:0-2468 GCF_000090795.2 Amphimedon queenslandica | reverse complement strand
CGATTAGCCATTACCATCAATCTTCATTCCAAAGTTGAGAGAAGAAGTATCTATCGTAATCGTGTCTGCTTCTCTTATGGTCGTCCTTCTGATGATTTTGTTCTCACTGATATTAATGATGCTATTCAAGTTGATGTGTTGAGATATGTTCCTGAAAGTAGTCATCCTGTTCCTTTTAGGACAGTTTGTCAGCAAATATTGAAGTTATTAGATGATTGTTGCCAAAAAGTAGAAGAAACTCTGATTCTTTACTATGGTCACCATACTGGTCGATCATCAAGAAGAATACAATACGTGTGTCAATGCAGACGTTTAAAGGAAGTCCATTACATTCAAGACATTGATGCTGAGAAGCAGACGTGCTCTGATCCTGTTTACTGCAAAAAGAAAAGACGCCCTCGCTCCCTAACTAATAATGAGTCACTGTGGTTTAAAGAAAAGACAAAACATATGCCACAAGAAAAACAGCTCCAATTAGAGGTATAAAATAATAAAAAATGACATTATTTTTATTCTATCTCTATAATCTAGACTTCACCTAGACTCCTAGACCTAAAAGAGGATAATGTCGATGATGTTGATGATGATGAAACTAGTAAGTGGCAGGCAGATTATACTATATGACATGCATATTATTCTTTATGTATAATATAGCACTATTAATTCAAAAGGTCAAATCAACTACTAATTACTCACCCACACAGATCAGTGAGTCCAATGATGATCAACAAGAAGATGTGATCATTCACTGTCACTAGTTTTACATTATTTATGTACTTATTGTTAATTTAGATATTATTCTTCAAAAGCTAACATTACTAACGTCAAATTTGGAACGTGGTATTAAGGTAATTTAACATCAGAAACACTCCTCATCATCATTATTTTACTATATTGTGTGTGTAGGGAGATGGAGGAGTAAAGTGTAATAATAATAAAGATAAAGGAACAACAACCAACACTTTGAATGAATCTCAGGAACATGGAAGTACTTCAATAGAGAAAGGACAGTCTGGTAAGATATGTACACATCATCCATTAACAAACATTATTATAATTATTGTACATTGAACTATACAAACATTATGTGTATGTATCAAGTATTATTGGTATTTAATATAATGTATAGATATTGATGTACTTAAGATCAATGATGAAGTACAAGAAACACTCACTGATAAACTGCTTGGTAAAACTAAGAGAGTATATAGTGTTATTATTATCATGCAGGTAATACAGATCTTGCTACAGTCCTTCAAGAATTAACATCAAATCAACAGTTTGATTATGCTAAAAACTGGAAACAGTTAGGCCTGTACTTAGGATTATACCAACCAACTTTGAGTGCAATTGAAGTAAACTGCAGAGGACAAGTACAGGATTGTCTAATGGAGTGTCTATCTTCCTGGCTAAAGAGAGAGGATGGAGTAAGAGAGACAAGAGGAGGTGGATCAAACTGGATATCATTAGTAGCAGCACTAGATGCAGTGGGAGAGAGGGAGGTTGCTAACAACATTAGAATAAAGTATAACCTATAAACTAGCAGTATAACATATCTGGAGGCACTCAATGAGCATCCATAACAATAAAGTTATCTTAATATATTTTTACCGGGTATATAGTTTTAATTAATTTATACAAAAATATTATTTTTTATTATTTAAAATAATAATGAGAGAAGGAGGTAATAATAATAACTGATAGAGAGATGATGATAGTTAAAGAATAGCACAAGGACTGATCCTTTTCATTTCTGTAATGCAATACTGGACAGGTTTATCAAGAACAAGCCTTTTGCTGCTTATTAACTTATTGCAGTGATAATATTTATATTTGCCAATGTGCACATAAAATGCTTAGCTATTTGCTAAACTGCTATTATTAAAATTGTTATTTAAGTTGTAAAAATTCTCTGAGAGAAATAAGCAGCTTTTCTTTGCTGTACTCTGTCTCCCAGTGACATCATTAGATTCATAAACTCCAAGAGATCAAAGGAATAGTTTGTGAATTTAGCATGAGGTGTACCCATTTGAGGATGAAGACCCTGTATAGGAAATAAAGGAAATATTAAAGGTACCGTAATTTGCCTTTTTTTCGTTGTGGAAATATTTTCGTATGGTCCTAAAATGACGAAAATATTTCAATCGAAAATTTTTGAGCAACCAAAATTTGTGACCTAATTCATCAAAGAAAGACTAAGGTACGGCCTGATAAGTAGGTATCTTCTTGCAGCTCTAACCTTGCTCTATCCACTGGTGCTTGCTGTACTTCAATCAGTTGCTTCACTACTGAGTTATAAAATAAAACGGTCCACCATGTGACAGAAGTAGCCATTTAATTTTTCCGTTTATTATCCGTAAATTGGTCATTGCTGCATCTCCAGTACTATTATTATTTATTATTATTATTATTAAACAACTTCACAGCACATACAAAATATACAAGAATAAACATTAACCGATAAGAAA